>NC_071273.1:26370487-26627987 GCF_023375685.1 Ictalurus furcatus
AATTATAGCGTTTAAAGTGTTGTGTTCATGTGCTGTTTTAAGGATACAGCACAGTGGTTCACTGAAGCACACATCTGCATTACACCAACTAGTTAATCTGGCAACCTGAAAAAAGCTGACCCCCGAGAGTCAGTGTATAATTCATATATACACACACACACACACACACACACCGGGAGAGAGAGGGGGGATGCACCTGTACAGGAAAGCATGCACACACACACACACACACACACACACACACACACACTAAATCAGAAGCTTTAATAGATGTTTATCAGCAGGATTCTGTCTCTACACCACATGTACTCTAACTGCACATTTCCTCTCACACACATTTAGTTTATTTTTATTGATTTATCATAAATGACATATATATACTAGTGCTGTGGATTTAACGTGTTAATTTAGTGTGATTAAGTACGTCATCTTACACCGCATGCAGTTGCTTAGTGACGAGCGTGATGCGAGGAGATGAACAAACTCTGCTTGGGCCTCTGAAGGGAAATTTTAAATGTAAAACACATCCAGATGGAAGCACTGATCAGAACAAAGTCTTTTGCACGATCTGCAATGAGGAATTTACCTGAAATACCCCCTGAACTCAAAGCATGTTTTAGCGAGCTCTACAGTTAGCACAACCCCGGCTGCTACAGTCATCACGCTCCGCCAAACCACACTGACCGAGAGCAGCAGCACACCATTAGTAAGTCTACATCGGAAACACATTTTTCTGTGTACTCGTATTGCTACGGAAGCTACGGATTTGTTATGTCAAGATCACAAGAAAACTAAATAATAATAATAATAATAATAATAATAATAATAATAATAATAATAAACAATAACAACAACAACAATAATAATAATAATAATAATAATAATAATAATAATAATAATAATAATTAACAATAACAACAACAACAATAATAATAATAATAATAATAATAATAATAATAATAATAATAATGAGGGCTTCTGTAGATTGCTGTGGACTGTAGGACTGTTAATATGGAGGAAGGGGGTTGATGGAAGCATTTCGAATTGCGTCCTCCGATACAACCTAAAAGTTTATGTGTAATAAATTCTATGTTGAATAAAATAAAATAATATATTTCTTTCTAAAGCTACTTTTTGTAACGTCTATTCAATGCTTTTCTCATCGAACACAATAATGACTTTAAATGATCTTTTGGGGGGTAATTTCTCACCCAGAACTGATCTGTGATTAATTGGGATTAGTTTAACTAATTCATCAATTCATCTTGTAATCTCAGTCCTAATACACACACACACACACACACACACACACACACACACTCACACACACACACACACACACACACACACACTCTCACACAGGAGAGTGAAAGCGTATACACACACAATTTATTTATATCACTCACAAAGAGGGAGGGTGAAACGCACACACACACACACACACACACACACATATCGAGTGATTTGATGATTTGCATGCAGTGAATTTCAGCTACAAGTTTAAATGGAATACAATAAGTGTGATGTAGAACAGTCCACATATCACTCACCTCTTTGAGTGGAGCTCGTCCTTCTTCTAGTGATGTATCTGTGGTTGATCTCCTCATAGACGGCCTCAGGCTGAGTCTTACGCCTCCTCTTAGAGACAACTGGGAGTGGATAATAATAATAATAATAATAATAATAATAATAATAATAATAATAATAATAACTTTTAATGAAATTCTTACAGGACAATTTTAACAGCAGGATAAAATGTAATTAGTATTTACAGGTATGTCTCGTACCTCTCCTGAGCACTCTGTTCTGGTAAAACAGGACCAGCAGAAGCACTAAGGCCAGGAAGAGCAGCGTTCCCAACACAAAGAGAACCAGTGGAGGGGTGGGTGGAGCTTTAGGTGCTGGAGGATTTGGAGTGGCTCTTACTGAAGTTAAAAACACAGAAGAGGATCTTGATACGACACTGTAATCATAAATATTTACAAAAATGATGAACAGTAACAAATATTGTATTGTAACAAATATACATACCTGATTTGGTGGTGGTGGTGGTGGTGGTGATGGGTGTAGTAGTGGACACGTCTGTATTTACAGAATATAAAAACACTTTCTATCATATAATAAAAAATACTCTCACTAAATAAGGGTTATGACCTGCTGATCAGTGTATTACAGTTTAGGGTCTGATCTTTCAAACTAATATCTAAGATTATAAATAAAAGTTATCAGGTCTTAACACTGGGAGAAAAGTGTAATGAGTGGAGACAGGAAGCTGAAAAGTTAGCACACCCCTCTGACCTGCACAGGTGACTCCAGCATGAGAGCAGTCAGTGTGTTTCTTCAGGGAATGATGACAGTCCCACAGGTGAATCTCATCCCCTCGACACTTCACTCTGTTCAGCCAGATAGTCCCTTCACCAGGACCAGAACTAACATTCCTATCAGCACTCAGCGCCGACCCACAGCCCAGCTGTCTGCACACCACCTGAGCGTTCCTGATGTTCCACTGATCATCACAAACGGAGCCCCACGTAGCGTTATGATACACCTCCAACCTCCCAGAGCAGCTTCCCTCTCCTCCACTCAGCCTGAGAGACCAGTGCTCTACATCACACACATCACACATGAGGAAACACACCAACGCTGAATAACAGCTCCAGTCACACAGCTCACTACAACACAATGATAATATAACCTTATATTATACTCAACATGCTCTAGTTTACCAAAGACACATTACTTTATATCACCATGTTTTGGGACGTGCACTCGTTCTATTACATTATCGTTATATTATACACAACATGCTCTAGTTTACACCAACGCTAAATGTGTGCTGATGTTTTCTGTAATGAGATGTTTCTGTCACATTAATGGAAGGAGTCTCCAGTGTCAGCGCTTTGTAACAGTCAGAGGTAAAGCTGTAACTTTAAGTTGTCTGACATCTTCAGAACAGAGAAGTTTACGCTTCACAGTTTCTCTGTAACATGACTGTGAATTTTTGAAAATGTCAATGTGAAATAAAGAGAAGGTTGTTGTGGAACGACTGTTTATAGCTACTATAATGTAAGTGATATCAGGAATTAATTGTTTTATTCAACAACATTAAATAAACTATAAATGGATAAAATGCATTTCATATCATCCTTTAATCTAAAAAATGTAATCGTTGGTTTATTGCTGTGTTATTAGAGGAATAAATCACTTCAGGACCTGCTGTTACAGGAAAATAATCAACTTCTGGGTAGAAACAGTAACTCTTTCCTTATCAAGCTGCAGATTTAAGTGTCCTTACTTGAGCAATATTTCTGAAGAGGAAATGACGAGCATGTTCCATGAGTACGTAGAGACGTTCCATCGTCTGCAGTAATAAAATGCATGAAACAGACTTTTCTCTCTTTCTTGTTTTGTAGCTGGAATATTTATGCAAATTCTACAGCAATGTATAAAACTAGTAGAGAGAAAGACTCCTCCTACCTGTGCAGGTAATCTGAACCACCTCATCACGATTATCACATCTGTTCTGTCCCCAGGGTGAAGATGGACACTTCAACAGATTAGAGTCGTGTTTCCTACATTTCACATGATCCAGCCAGTTAGGAGCAGATTCGACTCTCGCTCTGGCCGAGTCCAAACGCTCGCGTCTTCCACAGTTCAGCTCTCGACACACCATATCTGCTGTTTCTAACTCCATCTGATTGTGACACACATTACCCCAGGTTCCATTGTAGAACACTTCCAGATTCCCCTCACAGCCCTCCGTGAGTCGGATCTCTTTAAACTCTGGTGAGAGAAGGATGACTTACACTTAATCTGTAAAAATCCTGTTTTATTGACTCAGTTAAATATGTGTAATGTTATCTTTATGTAAAAAAGATATTCAACATGGATTACATTTATAAACAGGTCTATCATGTTGAATTTCAGGTACTTTGGACCTCAGTTTTGAAATACAGACATATTCATATTTACAGGTTTAATCTCAGTCATTACACTGTACCTGAGCACACGACTCCTACGTCCTCCTGGTGTCCACATTCACCCTCTTCACACAGCTGAAATCTGCAGTTCCACAGGGACGTCTCGTTCCCCTCACACTCCACCTCATTCAGCCATATGGACCCAGTTCCAGGACCAAACCAGGCTGGTATGTGGGTACTGAGGGCCACTCCACACTGCAGCTGTCTGCACACCACCTGCGCATCCTCAATATCCCACGAGTCATCACACACTGTCCCCCACGAGCCGCTGTGGAAAACCTCCAGCCTTCCTGCACAGTCTCCCCCAGAACCGACCAGTCTGATGGAGCTGGGGTCTGGATTAAAGATATTTTTTTTAAACATAATAAGATATATAAAACTAATAAAATCTTATAACATGTTTAATTACTCTGTATATTTAGTAAGATACTTTAGAATTATAAAACATGTATTACTGTTGTTAATAGCTGCTCATTGGTAGGTGTTGTGCTGCTTACCTGAGCAGGTGATGTACAGCTGTTCCCCGGAGCTGCAGTTGACAGGTTGTGCACTGCTGCAGTTCCCCAGATGAGCTTCACTCCCAGAGCAGCTGAAACCCGTTACACACATGTGTTTGTGTTCAGTGGTGGATGGAGAGGAGCGGTAGTTCAGCATGTAGCCACAGCCCAGCTGTCTGCAGAGCACAGACGCCTCAGACAGACTCCACGAGTCCAGGAGAACTCTCCTCCAGTCCTGCCTGAAATAAATCTCCACCTCCCCCTGACACTCGCTCCCTCCAGACAACCGCACTCGCCCCTCATGAAACGCCACGGATGATCCTGAAGCAGAAGAACATCATTTAAATATTCTAATGAACACTGACTTTATTCACTAACGTGGTGTAGGTGACGTTAATATCTCACCATTACAGACGACTCCAGCATCGTGTTTATGAGAGCATGCAGCTCGACTCCATGATGAGATGTCACATTGTGATAGGTGTGTCTCGTTCCCCTGACAATCAAACACATCAGCCCAGATGTGGCCACTCCCCTCCCCAAACCAGTCCACCTCCACCACAGCCACAGCACTCCCACAATCCAGCTGTGCACAGAGAACATCTGCAGCTCTCATATCCCAGCCTACAGCACAAACTGTGCCCCAGTCACTGAGGTACTGGAGCTCCACTCGACCAGAACAGGAGTCCGGTCCCTTCACCAGCCGCGCCCCTGTGTGACCTGAACAAACAGCCGAGAGCTCAGTGAAAGAGGAAAATTTACAAAGACACCTTAAAGTTTGATTGACAGGTATGTGTTCTCTATTTAAACAGAAGTTAAATCATGATACTTCACCAGAACATATTAATCCCACATCGTTGTAATGGGAGCAGGTTGAGTGTTTGAGTGAAGATGATGTTGGACAGGAGTAAATCTCGGATTCATTTCCTCTACACTGAAGCTCCTCTGTCCACACCTGACCCTCCCCTCGGCCAAAAGCAGCTGATCCCAGAACCTCCACAGGAATCCCACAGCTCAGCTCTCGACACACAACCTCTGCATCCTGCTGGTCAAAGTCAGCATCACACACTGTGGACCAGGAACCTCCAAGAAGCACCTCCACTCTCCCAGAGCACCGGTGAGGACCAGCAGTGAGTCTCAAATTCTGACCTGTGTTTAATTTAATTGTGTAAGTATTGTGCACATTTTTAAGAACCTTTGCCATTAAGAAACATTCCACTGTAGTTACAAAACACTCTCAATTTAAATAAAACCAATTACAATTAATCAAATCAATCATGCTAATAATTAACCTTTTTTTTCTAAATACAACAGTTTACCTGAGCAGATGACTCCAGCATCATTAACATGATAACAGTTATGTTTCCCTTGTGAGCTACAATTGTTCAGTGTCAACTCTGATCCTCTGCAGTACAAATCATATATCCAGATTGGTCCTGAACCTTCTCCAAACGTAGCCCAATACCGCAGCTCTACAGCCTCCCCACAGCGCAGCTCTCTACACACCACTGCAGCATCTTTCATATCCCAGGCAGAACCACACACTGTTCCCCACCGTCCATCATGAAGAACCTCCACTCTCCCAGCACAGCGACTTCCACCATTCACCAACCTCACACTGTCTGAGAGAGAGAGAGAGAGAGAGAGAGAGAGAGATGTATACAGATGAATGGTGTGAGTATATATAATATTAGTGTATTAGTGGTAACAGCAGCATCACAGTAGACTAGTATGATCTTTGTCAAAAATGAATGGAATCAATGACAGTAAATCCACTTTGATGTTATTTATGACTGTGTTCATGATTGAGATTAAAAACTGTCACATTATTACATACCTGTCAGTATAACTGTCTTCTGATCAGCTGTAAGGGTGTCATCATAATTCTCAGCTTCATTCCCTACATTAAAACACAGATATTTAAAGTGGTGAAGTCATAATGAACATTAAAGTTACAGAAATAGTGTTTAAGAGTCACAACAATTACAGTGGGTCGGATTCAGAGTCAGTGACTTAAGTCCAAAAGCAACATCAATATGTAAGCAGGAAAAGTTCCTCATATTCAGAGTCGGGTTACGCAGCTGCTTAAGTCAGTTTATGATTTCTTCACTCAGATTATTAAAATCACCTGCATGTAATTCATGACTCTAAAGTTGGGACAAGAGACCAGGTTTTTTAATAACGTCTAGACCACTGAAAATTACACTTTTAAAACGAATGTGCTGATACATGAATGAGAAGATGGTGAGCATTAAAATAAATCTAATCGGAGTGAAGTATATTGAGAATACATTGCTGCATAAATAGTCTGAATAATTGCAACGTGTTGATTCAGATGATTCAGAATGCAGCAGCAAACCTTGTTTTAAAATAGCCCAAAAGGACCCACGTCACACCCCTCTTCATTTTCCTCCACTGGCTTCCTGTAGCCGCCAGGATCAAATTCAAGGCCTTGATGCTCACGCACAAGACCTTGTCTGGAACAGCGCCCCCTACGTCAGCACTCTCCTCGAGGTTTATGTTCCATTCTGCAACCTGCAATCAGTTAACGACCGACGCCTGGTAGTGCCTACTAAACCCCTACATGCCCCCACTCAACATTATATATATATATATATATATATATATATATATATATATATATATATATATATATATATATATATATATATAATAATGCTGTGCACTTTGCTCCTCTAGCACTCAGTTAAAATATTGTATGGTAGCACTACTTGTATTGTTCTCTGCTGAATGTATCACGTTGTTTGTATTTCCTCATTTGTAAGTCGCTTTGGATGAAAGAGTCTGCTAAAAGAATAAATGTAAATGTAATGTTGAATTAGTGCGCTCTCCTGTAAAGAAACCCCACAGTTTGAAGGATAAACTGACCAGACTGTAATAATCACAGTTCTGAGGGCAGTGGTAGTGCAGTGGTTAAGACGTTGGACTACTGATCGGAAGATTGTTAGTTTAAATCCCAGTGCTGCCACTGTTGGGCCCTTGAGCAAGGCCCTTAACCCTAAACTGCTCAGATGTATAAATGAGATAAATGTAAGTCAAAGGCATCTGCCAAATGCCATAAATGTAAATGTAAATGAGTTCACTGTTGTTTCATCTAAATCAAACAAAATCTAAGTGTGAATGATTTAAGGCATGAGCTGGTAACTTGGGGTTGAGACCCCATATGGAGTTACCTGGGATAAGGATGTGGTCACAAGCTTTATTTATAATGTATTTCTATGCACTTGAATTTATGGAATAATTGAAAAAATTAACTGTATTATTATTATTATTATTATTATTATTATTATTATTATTATTATTATTATTACTACTAGTACTACAATGTTATTACTCGTCACACAGTTTGGAGTTCCTCTAAAGCAGTTTTAACACCAGA
This sequence comes from Ictalurus furcatus, assembly GCF_023375685.1. Taxonomy (NCBI): domain Eukaryota; kingdom Metazoa; phylum Chordata; class Actinopteri; order Siluriformes; family Ictaluridae; genus Ictalurus; species Ictalurus furcatus. The sequence goes on from NC_071273.1 coordinate 26,378,365, forward strand.
CTGCAGCGTTGTCGTGTTCAACACTTTGTCATGTTAATCAAAGTGGACTTTACACCAGACACTGACAGCTCAATCTATTACACTCAACATTTATTTCATAGAACTTTAACATACATTGTGTTAATCATGATATTTTCTAGAACATATTTTAAATATTATGATTAAAAGCAGTTTACCTGAGCAGGTGACTCCAGCATCACCACCATGACCACAGTTATTATTCCCCAACCCTGCTGAGCTACAGTTCTTCAGTGTCGTCTCTGATCCACTACAGTCCACACCATTCATCCAGATTGTTCCTGATCCCCGTCCAAAGTGAGCAGCATACCGCACATTTACAGGCTCCCCACAGTGCAGCTCTCTACACACCACCGCAGCTTCTCTCATATCCCAGCCATTATGACACACTGTTCCCCACTGTCCATCATGAAGGACCTCCACTCTCCCAACACAGCGACTTCCACCATTCACCAACCTCACACTGTCTGAGAGAGAGAGAGAGAGAGAGAGAGAGCGAGAGAGAGGGGTTTTATTTTCTGTCATCATTTATGAGGACTCAAACAAATGCACACACACACACACACACACACACACACACACTATAAAACACACACATCTACATGCACACACACATACTCTCTCTCTCTCTCTTTCTCTCTCACACACACACATACACACATACACACACACACACCTACATGCACACAAACATACTCTCTCTCCCTCTCTCTCTCTCTCTCACACACACACACACACACACACACACACACAATAAATCCTGTGTAAACTGTAATCATTAATCTGGACCTGATTTTATAACTGAGGCCTCAGAAAAACCCCTGAGGATGATGTGTGTACGCTCATGTACAGCTTTTTAAATTCTATAAAAATGAAAGACTTTCACTGTTTATAAAGTTACGATCAGTCCAGGAAAATTTCTCCCATTTCAAGATTAAAAATGGTGGCTACTGTTAAAGTGAGAAGTGTGTGATGTTTTATTGTGAATAATCAGTGTGTACTTACCAGCTGCTGCGAGTGTGAGTGTGGATGAGAGAAGAATAAAAGTCAGACAGATTTCCATCTCCCTCCTCGCTGTACACGATGTGTTCACCTCCACTCGCCCAGAGAGACTGAGAGAAGTGTGTCCCCTCACTCTGCCCCTTACAGAGAGAGAGACAGAGAGACAGACAGAGAGAGAGAGACAGTCACCAATCACACACACTGTTACCTTATTAGAAAGACGAGAGGAAATCATCACACAGCCTCAATAACAAATCAGACGAGGCATCTCTCACTTTCTCCATATATATCAAAATAACGTCAGCGCTGATGAACAGAGCTCCGCCTCCCGTCTCTGAGGTGTGTGACTGAGGAACAGAGCTCCGCCTCCCGTCTCTGAGGTGTGTGACTGACGAGAGTCGACCACATCACACACTGATTTCAGAGAGAGGAAGCACTCGGCTGTCGTACAGCATTAATGCCTGACAGCTGCACAGAGCAGATACACACACTGATAAACCACTGCAGCACACTGCAACTACATCAGCTACACACACGCACACACACACACACACACACACACACACACACACACTGATAAACCACTGCAGCACACTGCAACTACATCAGCTACACACACACACACACACACACACACGTTTAATATTTATTATTACTTTATTACAACATTATATCATGATCAACATTAAATCATTTCTAGACTTTTTTTTTTTTTTTTTACTGAAGTTTAACATTTATTTAATAATAATTTTAAGGAATATTTGAAAATTTTGACTCAATAATTCTTACCATTTCACTTCCTATTAGATATTATTTTTTAAATACACGAGCATTTAGTCTGGTTTCAGGATTAAAAACAGGAGTAATTAAAAGTAAAGGATTATTTAATTATTATTATTTATTACTAACATTAAAATTTAGCATCCACAAGATGGCAGTAAAGCACTTCCACACTGAGATTTCTGTTTAGTGAAATGTGTTTTTCTCTTAACTGACCTGAAGATTATTATTATTATTATTATTATTATTATTATTATTATTATTATTATTAGTGACCAAGCACTGAAAGTGTACAGGGCTCCATTGTTTTCGTAAGGATTATTAGGATTTCTCCGTCAGGGGCCTGTACCAGGAAGCTGGTTTAGGTGGCTAATACTGCAATGTAAAAATGCCGTTTTTTGAAAAGCTCCGTTGATGCTGGACAAAAACGCCGTCTCGGTGTTGACGGAAGGCCAAAATACAAAAAAAAGGATGCGTTTTCTAATTTATTCAGATTAAAGTGGATATAGCTTACATGCAACCCAATTTATTGTAAAACCAGTACATACAACCCAGTGACAGGGTACGCTGGCGCGTTTTGCTACTGCTCCTGTTGCCGTTTTGTTTGTTTTTGTTTGTTATTTTAAGTTATATTGTTTTAAATAACTGCGAGTTATTTAAGTTATATTGTGTTTAGTGCCGTTATGATTGCGATGTGGTGGTGCCATTTTATATACTTTGGACTGTTGTTTTTATTTCTGTGTTCCACCTGGAATAACCTGCAGTGTGTAACGGGGAATCAACGCCTCGGTCCGGCTGCGTGTGAGGATTGTACGACTTTGTGCTCGCAGTGCGCTACGGAGTTTCATTCGCTCTGGCCTTGTGCGTGTGCTCTCAAGGTACACTACACGCCAGCTTTTGAATTTAAAACAGAGCTCTTATTGTCTAGCCAAAGACTCTTACAGAATCTGTCGAGACGCTGGATTGCTACGTCCTAAGCGATATATCCATCGGGGTTTGAGGCGCAGTTTTGCTGTCTCATCCTCTCCTAACATCTTTGTCCCCATCTGTCGACGTAAGACCAACAAACTGCTCCATACTGGTGTTGATCACAGTAATTTAATATCGGTTCCCCGCGTGGAGATTAAACCACTGTCGTCTCCACTTCAGAGCCAGGCTTATGCCGCTTAATTCAATGCTCGGTCCGTGAATAACAAAGCGCTGCTTTATTCAGAATTTCATACAGATAAAAAGCTGGACTTGTTGTTTTTAACCGGAACCTGGCATAAAGAAAATGATGGACTCCTGTTTAACCAGATCACTCCAGCGGGCTTTGGAGTATTTGACCTCCCGAGGTTATCTGGCAGAGGCGGAGGCATTATTGTAGTTTACAACTTGAAGTTCAACATAAGCTCTGTGTCCGTTCCCCAGTTTTCATCATTTGAATGCCTGGTCTTGAGTATTTCTGCTCCTATATCTACCATCATCGCTACAGCCTATAAACCACCTGAGGATAAGACACATGCAGCTTTTATGTCCGAGTTTGCTGACTTCCTGTTAACGTTGAGAATGAAGTTTGACAGAAATCTAATTGTGGGAGATTTTAAGATTCATGTGGACCGGAGTGACTCTGTGGAGGTTAAGGAATTTCTGTCACTTCTTGATTGTCTTAACTTCACACAGTTTCTAATTGACCCGACTCATAACAAGGGCCACACCCTGGATCTCGTGATCACAAATGGCTCGTGTGTATCGCAGTTTTCATCTGTTGACATTGGACTGTCTGATCATTCAGCTGTCTTCTTTAACCTGGAACTGTATCATCCAAGTGAGCCGACCATCCGAACAGTAACCTTCCAGAAGTGGAAGTCTATCGATCAGACAGCTTTCTCCAATTCTGTTGTTTCCACCTTAAGCGATCTGTGCCCCTCATCGCTGAAGGAGAAAGTTCTGCAGTTAACTTCTGCTCTTGCTGCTAATCTTCACTCTTTTGCTCCCTTAAGGTCATGTAAGGTCACATTTGCCCGCTCTGCTCCCTGGTATAATGACGATCTGCGCTCTAGAAAGGCTGCTTGTCAGAAAATGGAGAGCAAATGGTGCCTTACTGGACTGAATGTCTACTATCAAGCATGGAAGGATCTTCTGGGTGATTATCGAGCACTAATGGAGACTGAAAGATCATCTTACTTCTCTCAGGCTATTGTAAATAATCAAAATAATCCCAGACACTTGTTCCAAACCATAAACCAACTGCTTCAAGCTAATGCTGTTACCACTTTTCCTGTTTCTCAGCAGCTGTGTGATTCTTTTCTACAGTTTTTTAATTTAATTTAATACTTGAGCGTGTTGTTGCCTCTCAACTCTGTAATCATCTTACAATTAATAACCTTTTTGAACCCCTTCAGTCAGGTTTTCATAAATTTCACAGCACTGAAACGGCGTTGGTCAAAGCTACCAATGACTTGATGATGGCCTCTGATTATGGAGCTACTTCCATTCTTATTTTTCTTGATCTTAGAGCCGCCTTCGATACTGTGGATCATGGTCTTTTACTTACCTGCCTTGAAAGTGTTTTTTGGTGTGTCTGGGACAGTTTTAAACTGGTTTAAATCCTATTTTACTGACCGTTCCCAGTTTATTTCTATGTGTGGCTTTAGGTCTGACACTAGCTCTGTGCTCACTGGTGTTCCTCAGGGATCAGTTATAGGCCCTCTACTCTTCAATATTTATTAATCTCCACTTGGGCATCTGCTGCGATCGCTCGGCCTCCATTATCATTTTTATGCTGACGATACCCAAATCTACATTCACTCTAAATCTGGTGAAAACATTGATGCTTGTTATCTTTCTGAATGTATTTCTGAGATAAAAACATGGATGAACAATAACTTTCTGTGCCTGAACAGCGGGAAAACTGAAGTCATGCTTATAGGTTCCCGTCATCAAATTTGCAAAGCGGCTCCACTGTCCCCGTTTGTTGATGGCTCTGTTCTAGAGACCCAGAGTAAGTTGAGGAACCTTGGAGTAATTTTTGACACCAGCCTCACTTTTGATCTTTTTGTTCAGAGCACTGTGAAGGCATCCCTTTTCACCTGAGAAATATAGCCAGACCGCGCCCAATGCTAAACTTATCTGTCACTGAAAAGTTGATTAATTCGTTTGTTGTCACTCGGCTGGATTACTGTAACGCCGTTTTATCCGGAGTTTCTAAATCCACAATTAACAAATTGCAATATGTTCAAAACTCTGCCGCCCGGATCCTGACCGGAACCAGGACATGTGACCATATTACTCCTGTTTTGAAGTCCTTACACTGGCTCCCGGTCAGGTTCCGTGTCGATTTCAAGATCATGATTTGACATACAAGGTATTACATGGCTTGGCTCTGCGTTACTTATCTGCTTTATCAATTCCTTACACCCCAAATCACAGACTGCACTCCTCACAGTGTAATCTGTTAACTGTAGCACAAACGCACCTAAAATCTATGGGTGACAGGACTTCTGTCTCTGCTCCTTCACTTTGGAACTCTCTTCCTCCTGAACTCAGGGAAGCTCAGACTCTTGGAATTTTTAAAGCTCTTCTCAAGACACACTTTTTTAAACTTGCATTCGACTGCTGATGTCTTTTTAGATTGTTTTATAGTTATTTTTATTATTAATGTTGTTGTTTTTGTTCTTATTAACTTTTATTTGTTTTATTTTTCTGTGGACTGTGATTTTACGTACAGTGCTTTGAGAAGCTGCTTTTAAAGGCGCTTTATAAAATAAAGTTGTTTATTATTATGATTATTATGTAAAGCTACTACGATTGCAGTGGCACAAATAGGATATAACCCATAATGTGTGTGGAGTTTGCATGTTCTCCCTGTGCTGCGGGGGTTTCCTCACCTAGTCCAAAGACATGCATGGTAGGCTGATTGGCGTGTCTAACGTGTCCATAGTGTATGAATGGGAGTGTGAATCTGCGATGGACTGGCAGTGTGTACCTTGCCTTGTACCTGACGCTCCCTGGGATAGGCTCCAGGTTCCCCTGCGACTCTGAAAAGGAGTAAGCGGTAGAAGATGGATGGATGAATAAACCACAATATATAAAGCCACAAATAATAATAGAAACACAGTGTTAATAGTGATAATAGTGTTTAGCTGAGTGTGTATAAGTCAATTGTAAGTGGATTTGGATAAAAGCATCTGCTAAATAAATAAATGTAAATGTAGTTTTTACTGCCTGAGATGTTCTATAAGGACATTGACCACAGATTCATCACTACAAGAGCCACTCACTCAACTCAAACACAGATCACCACATTATACTAAAAATAATCAAAGCACTTTTATTTCATTGAATGTATAAAAATAGATGATTGTTACACAATATGAAAAAGAGCAAACAAAACTGTGTATAATGTAAAATATTTACTTCTTCTCATTGTGGAAAGATAAAAAGTCACAGTTGCTTGTATATTGTTTATTAAGATGTAACTGGCCATCATTACTTTAAAAAGTGAGAATATTGAATTAAACCTGAGATTATAAACAAAATCCTGAGAATAAGGAAACGAACCTGAGAATTTAACATCAAAATATATATTTATGATACTTACATATACTATATCTGGCTTTCAACACAGCCAGCTACCTAATAAACATCACAACAAAAAATGCAGTATAGCAAGCTATCTAATTATCATGTCATAGTATGAATATTTCATAAAGGAATTCTCTACTCCATTTCAATTATATGTTTTATAATTAAAAGCACAGAATTCAACATAAAGATAAATGTGTTGAATGAATAAACAAGTATTGATTTAAGGAATAAAAATCTTTTTGTTCTTTTGGCAAGTGGCTTATAGTTACTAACACATTTCTAAAAACACTGAATAACAGGCTGATAAATGTAAAACATTAAGATGAATATTATAGCAGTTTAGATGAAAGAATAGGTGAGATAAATGAGGTGTGGTGTGTCAGTGATATTTAAGCTGACTTATAGCATTAAAAGTGTTGTAAAAGAAAAGCTGGAGACACTGCATTATGCAGTATGAACTGTTGTTTATTTTAAAGAGAGACAGGCAGACAAATCCAAAACGTGATCCAAAACGTAATCCACAAACATGCAAGAGGTCAGGCGATTGGCAAACAGGCATACACGGGGCAAGGCTGGAATCTAGGTCGTGGTCACGGAAAACAGGGTCGATAAACAACACGAGAAACGAACTATGACGAGGAACTGGGAGCGGATAATCCAGCGTGAACTGACTCTAAACATGGACCGTGACTATGACTACGATACGAACTAATCTAACTCTATGACAATCTTCCGCGTTGTGTGCTGGGAGGCGCGCTGTATATATGTGGACATGATCAGCGTCTAAACTGCTAGCAGCTGAGAGCAATACAGACACGTGTGAAATCCCAGCCAATGACAGAACAGGGAGGAGACATGACAGAAACATAAACAAAACACACGTGTCCAGATGTCACTACTGTCAACAATGGAAAAGCAGGTGCTCGCGCGTTCGCGTTTAGAGCACGCTGCTTCAAGGGGGAATCATGACACATAGCAGCTATAAACAGTGGTTCCTCACCAGCTTTTCTTTTTTTGTCTATTTCCAGAAAGAAACTGACCTGTGATGATGTTTGTGTTCGTTTCAGTGGGAACTGCATCATCGTAGTTCTCGGACACGTCCTCTGTCAGAATGTAGAGATAAAAGCTATTAGATCCACATGAATGCCATTAATGATCATTTGGATGCTTGTGGATGCAATACTGTCACATTATTATCATACCTGTCAGTATAACTGACTTCTGATCAGCTGTAACGGCGTCATCATAATTCTCAGCTTCATCCTCTACACCAAAACACAGATATTTAAAGATATTTAAAGTTTACTGAAGAGGCAGTTTGATGTTCAGCAGACATGTTTGGGAGACGTGTTCAGCAGAAATGTTCAGCAGAAATGTTTAGTTCAGCAGAAATGTTCAGCAGAAATGTTCAACAGAAATGTTCAGTAGAAATGTTCAGTAGAAATGTTCAGCAGAAATGTTCAGTAGAAATGTTCAGCAGAAATGTTCAGCAGAAATGTACAGCAGAAATGTTCAGCAGAAATGTTTAGTTCAGCAGAAATGTTCAGTAGAAATGTTCAACAGAAATGTTCAGCAGAAATGTTCAGTAGAAATGTTCAGCAGAAATGTTCAACAGAAATGTTCAGCAGAAATGTTCAGTAGAAATGTTCAGCAGAAATGTACAGCAGAAATGTTCAGCAGAAATGTTTAGTTCAGCAGAAATGTTCAGTAGAAATGTTCAGCAGAAATGTACAGCAGAAATTTTCAGCAGAAATGTTCAATAAAAATGAAACTGGAAGCATTGGATAACCTCCTGCTTGTATATGCAATGACCCTCTTCTCATCACCTTGCATTTGGTACAGGATGGCTCCTAAACCATTCTGGCTTGCATCCGTTTCTAGGATCAAAGGACAGGTGAAGTCAGCAAAACCTAGTACAGGGGCTGTTGTAAGTTTCTCCTTCAACTGGTTGAATGCACTGTGACATTCAGATGACCTACGGGTAATAAAGTGGTGGTTACCTTTCATACACTTGCCTTCACGCAAGCAAGCATTCACCAGTTCATGCAAGGGTCCAGCTGTCTTTGAGAAGCCCTTGATAAACTTCCTATAGTAGCTACAAAACCCTAAAAACGAACTCAACTCTTTGACAGCTTCAGGAGTCTTCCACTCACTGACTCTGCTGACACCTGATGACCAAGAAATCTTACCACCTCCTGGAGAGAATGACATTTCCCCAGCTTGACCTTTAAACCGGTCTCAGCCAACCGGTTCAGCACCATCTCTAATCTTTCCAAGTGTTCCTCAAATGTCTGTGAAAACACCAGAATATTGTCCAAGTACACTATCAACACTTGAAAGATCAAATCACTTATGATGGCCTGCATGAGCCGCTGAAAAGTCGACGGCATATTACATACACCAAATGGCATCCTCTGATACTCAAATAAACCAAAAGGCAACGGTTGAGAAGAACTTAGCTTCCCTGAGGGCATCAAAACTCTCGTCAATTCTGGGTAAAGGGAATGCATCATGCCTCATTTTGGCATTGAGCTTCCTGTAATCCACACATAACCTTAGTGCGCCATCAGATTTGCACACTAGCACCATTGGAGAGGCATAAGCACTGACACTCTCCTGAATAACACCCTTCTTCAACAACCTAGCAATGTGCTCTCAAACCTCCTGATACTGGTTAGGGGGAATTCTCCTGTATGGCTGGTTCACGGGTATGTCATCAGTCAGCTGTATCTCATGTGAAACCTTGTTGATATAACCCAAATCCTCGTCCTCCAGAGCAAACACGCTTGAATACTTATTAAGCACTGCTTGCAACTGGACCTGCTGTTCAGGCGTGCCTCCCATACTGACCTGGTCAAAAAGCGACTGACCAGAAACTCACAACCATGACTTGCACCTATGATGACCTCCCCCGTGTCTGCAGAAATCCTCTGAGACCTCACCTCCCAGGATGCATCTGCACTGGAGCCGTCTACCACGGACAACACTCCCAGGCGGGCCCTAGGCTGAAGCCAAAGGTCTTCCTGTGACAGGTTAAGCACCCTTACTGGTCACACAGGTAACTCAGACGTGACTAATGTAGGCACTACAACCAAACCTTCTGGCAAAGGCATATTCGCTGATTCTGTTAACCATATAGAACCATTCCTCTTTACTACTTCCACATTCTTTACCATAACTGTAGCTGCAGACCAAGCAGGCGCATGCTCCGTGGTCTTACCTGCGACTCGGGCAAAGGACACCCGTTTGACTAACTCAACTGACTGTGCCTGCTGGAAAGCTGTCCTCCAGTTTGAATCAAGTTGACAGTTTAAAGTTGTATCAAATTCAGCGTATACTGTTTGTCGGCATTTACTAATAATGTTCATGTCGATGAGCACTGATGTAGGTGACAGATTTGGAGTTTCTTTTACAATTAAGAACCCACAATCAGGTAAACCCATCCCCAGAACCTCCCCATCCAATTCCAGGTAACCTAAATAGGAAATATCTGAACCGTTGGCTGCAGTGATCTTTAACCAACCAGATGTAGACAACACATCATTTTCATCCCCAAATAGATACTCTCAGTAGAAACCCTCAGTAATAGTACTGACCTGACTACCAGTGTCTAGTAAGGATGACACAGGCACACCTTTGATCTTCAGATCCACCATCGGGCATGTTCCAACAGCCCATTCAAGGACCCTGTCTCGACTAGTTCCTTCTGGTGGTAAGCCAGAAATGGCACCTTGGGCTGCCTGGCTCAGAGCAACTGAGGAACCTCATTTTTCCCGCTCTTCTGTAGTTTTGGCAGCACTCTTGGATATCCCGCCTCGCCTCACGGTGCAATGTCTAGCTATATGCCGAACCCCGTTGCACCTGAAACAGATAGGTTCTCCCTCCTCTGTAAACCTTGGAAGGGCCTTAGACAAAGATGCACAAGCCTGAAGAACTGACAGCAACTGTTGTAAAGTCAACTCCTTAACCGCTTTAGTAAACTCTGAGATATTCTGTTCCTGCTCACTTATTGGCATGTCCTGTCGAGAAATCACCTGTAAAATATCATCTAACACAGTAGACGTTTTGTTCTCGGCCACAGCAAAGGAACACCCAGTTTCACCAAGCACTTCTGAATGTGCATCCCCTATTTTGTCTATTTTTTTAGCCTTCACATGGATGTACATATTTTTGTGCACATTTGTCAATAAAACACCTTTGCATAAAAGTGCTATTGCGGCCTTGTTATCAATTTTCTTGTGCAGAACCATTTTTCCATCACGCCTCTACACACGCACGCACGCACTCACACACACACACACACACACACATGCAAGAACTAACATGGCGGTGCTTTCACACATAGTGACTCTCGGAAACTATTCTATTATTTTCTTTTTTCTTTCTGTTTATATTACTACTAGGTTGCACACATGTACAACGTGTAGGCGAACATATCAGCTGTCAGGAGCAGAGTTCTATTCTATTCTATTCTATTCTCCGCAACACACATAAATACACATAATGAACACATTGACCTCATTTTTAAAATAATGGCTCATATTCAGAGTTAAACGCATAATGAGGACTGAAATTACAGACATCGTAACTCCAGACATACATATATATATATATGTAACTGGCTGTAGTCTGCGTTGTGTTTTATTTTATTCAAAGAAAAAGGAGGACGGCAACTGGGTCGACTTCTCATTTATTCTCTCTCTCCCATTCAACCATAACATGAAAGGGCAGGGGGAGCACATGTTGAAACAAAACACAAAAAAATCACTCAAAAGAAGGGTAAAATAACAAAAGTAAAAAACAAAAATATCACACAGATAAATAAAATAGCAATATACACACAAACTAAAATGAGTACATAAGTATATAAATGATGATTTAAATAAAGATGAAACAAGATTACTGAAAACTCAAAACCAAACCTACCTCTCCCATTCAACCATAACACGAAAGGGAAGAGGAGGAGCCAAAACAGGAAATTACACAAACCAATGACATCACAACAACCAAAAGGGAAAGCACTCACACGAACAGACAGTCACACCAGGTACACATCTCCTTTTGTGTAATTCTACACGTTAAATTTACGGAATGTTTTCCATACCCGTTACATTCACCCCCCTAGAATTACACAAAATTCAGAGACCACTGGAAAAAAAACAACTTTTTACACAGGTCGTAAGTAGATGGTCCACAAACAAAACAAACAGTGAAGACAGTGAGCATTGAAAGCTACCCAATGAAATGATAAAAATGGTTTGAAATTGGCCAAATTACAAAACATTCCATAGACACTATTAAGGTGTCCATTACACCTCAAACATTTAGACCAAATACTCAAATAAGGTTTTCAGTAGAAAAAACAAATGAACAAGGCAAGTTTCAAAAACCACATGTACCTATAGACGAGCTGAATTCAGACATGAATAACTGAAGACCCAGAATCCAAACCTAACAGGGTTTCAAGTTGAACGATAGATTCAATAAGTCTGCATACTGGTTTGATGACTCTCCCAAACCTGCTAGTGAAATGATCACCTGTATTGAAATCAGCTACAGCATCTTGCCTACAGGGTACACTGGCAGAGACAGGATTTTGGGATGAATGGCTAGCACCAGTACCAGCCACAGTATTATCATCGGTCACTGGCGCAGCAACTTGTGCATTTGGCTGCTCTTGATTGGGCAACTGAGAATGCACCCACGATGAAGTGCGGTCATCATCGCAAGTAGCCATATTGGAGATGTTCGACATAGAGCCTGCATGTGAGAGTGCCTCAACCTCATCCTGCCCATAATCTGCGTGTTCTGCAGACTCAATCTCGGTAACGTTGGAGGACTCACCACTGCATGTCTGCCCAGTTAGACCAAAACAGCGTGCTGCATCAGACATCTGTGAAGGTACACTGCGTGTAAGTGTACCTTCACTCCCTCTGTTTCAGGCAAAGGGAGGAAGTTCACTTGCAGAAGAAGATTCCGATGCACTATTCTCTCATTACCAGCCCTGTCACGGATCTTGTAGACGTGTATGGAAGGCTTTGAGGCAACAACAGTGTACATGACTGGCTCCCATTTGTCAGCAAGCTTTCGTTTCCCTCTACAGCACTTGTCCTAACACGGAAACGCATGCCCTAGCTTTGTGAAGTGATCTGTGATCACCAAAACGTCCAATGATTTGTAGGTCCGATCCTCAGCAGACCAGAAGTCGATGCATACAAGCTCCAACGGGGCTGTGGTTTTAATACTCTCCAAAGCGGCTCTCGCTGCAGGTTCTGGAGTTTTGCCGAGGACACACCTGGGACATTTCCTCACATAATCCCGCACATCATGCTCCATATCGAGCCAGAAAAACCTCTGACCGGCTAAAGGCAAAGTGCGCAGCTGCCCTTGATGACCGGCCAGGTCGTGAACACCCAAAAGTGCCTGAGATTTTAAGGATTTAGGTAAAACAAGTTGGAACTTCTTGTGCCTGGTGAGTGGGTCTTTAATGGCTCTGTACAGGATTCCATTAAGCACTGAAAGTTTGTCCCACTGCTTCAGAATCCACAACACGCATAGGTTTTCATTGGCATGTTCACGCCTTGATGGTCTGCGCTTCCTGCAACATAATAAGACACTCTAGCATTGACAGGGTCTTTGTGCTGATGTTCTTGCAAGTCTGTCAGTGAAAAGGAATAGAACACTTCTTCATCACCACTGATTAAAGAGGTCAGATGTTCAGCAAATGATATTGCTCTACAGTCAGTTCCTGTTTCCCATTCATCAGAGGAGGACAGAATGGAAAACACGTTGCCAGCAAACATTGATGTATCCAGCCCAACATCAAGTGGACCTGATCCTAATTTTTGTGGTTGGCAGGTAAGTCGGAACACCTCCTGTACATTTCCATCTTCTACACTGCGTACTTGTCCCAACAGTTCAGAATAAGGCTCTGACAATTGCCGTTGACGCACTGGCCTGACAAACGGATCCCTACTGACTGCGTCCGCCACCACGTTGAGTTTTCCATTTATTTGATCCCAAAAGAATATGGAGCAAGTTTTGAGACCCAACGCTGCTCGCTTGCATCCAATTTTGGCTTGGTCATAATATATGTTAGTGGATTATTATCCGTCCACACAGTAAACTCATGGTCTTTAAGCCAGTGATTGAACTTGTCACACACTGCCCACTTAAGAGCCAAGAATTCCAATCTGTGCTCAGGATATTTAGATTGGCTGCGGCTCAAAGCCTTACTAGCAAGCTATTGGTCTCACCTTGTCCTCACCAGCAGGGATCTGAGAGAGTACTGCACCTAGGCCATCTAATGAAGTGTCAGTACAAAGAAGAAAAGTACGCTCAAAATCTGGATGAGCCTGTACCACACTGTCAACAAGGGCCCTTTTTAACTCCTCAAAGGCCACATCACAGCCTGGGGTCCAATCCTGGGGCTTCAACTCCCAAAAAGTGCCTGTTCTCTTGTGACAACCAGCAGCTTTCACTGAGCATTTCTGGCCATCTGTTAAGCCAAATACGAGTCTAGGAACACGTGAGCAACCTGGAATGAAGGCTTGGTAGTACAGGACCATGCCAAGAAACGATCTGATTTTTTTTGTGAAGGTGTGATCCCGTCTTCCTTCATTAGATCCTCCTTTTTGAAAGCAGAGATGACTTTCCCCTTCCCCTCATCAACTGAGACACCAGAACCATCTATCACATGGCTCAGAAACTTTATGGATTTTCTTAGAAAGTGACACTTTTTAGGTGCTAGTTTCAGGTTGCTGGTTCTCAATCGAGAAAACACAATCTCCAAATTCGTTAATGCCTCCTGTTCAGAAGATGCAAAGACCAACAAGTCTTCAAGATAGCAGAGAAGACTGGAAAAGTTAAGGTCACCAAAAATGCTGAGCATCATGCGCATGAAAGAAGTAGGGCTATTGAAAAGGTCTCGAGGAAGACAATTATACTCATACAAGCCCATCGGCATTGTGAAGACAGTGTATCGTCGGTCAGACTAATGGAGCGGGATGTTGTAAAATCCTGAAGTTAAGTCCATGGTGCTGAAAAGCGCATTACCTCCCAAAGCTGCGAGGCAGTCAGCTTGATGGGGTAGAGGGTGGGCATCGTTGGTGGTTTTAGCATTGAGCCAGTGAAAATCAGTGCAGACCCTCAGATTACCATCTTTTTTCCAGACCATCACTAAAGGTGATGCATACTCACTCACAGATTTGCTGATAATGCCTTTCTCCTCCACTCAGACAACACCTCTCTCAATTTTTGGTAGTGGGCAGGAGGGATACGGCGATAAGGCAGACGGAATGGGCGCTCATCATAAAGGTGGATCCTGTGCACAAAATCCTTTGCCTGTCCACAATCCAACTTATCCTTGGAGAAAACATCATGGTAGGACACAATAAGATTCGCCAATTTCCTCTTCCACACCTCAGAAACCTCACATCCATCCATGTCAATATCCTTAAGACTATAGTCTCTCAGCAATCGTTCTGGTTCAGAGGATGAAGCAGTTTCGAAGGGGTCCGAATCAGGAACATGACGATGGGTTCTACTTAAACCCTGCATAACGGTGAGATCCTCCACAGCTAGACAGGAAGAAACGTCGGCTAGTTTAGTGTTACGGCGAAGAGTCACTGATGTTGGATTAGGGTTTAGTATTTTCATCGGCACCCATCGATTGCCCCACATTGGTGTTACTACACGTCCGACAAGGATGTTTCTAGGTGCCGAACGTGCAGTGGTTGGCTCAACAATTATTGTGCTTCCAGGGGAAACAGGTACATTAGCTGGCAATTTGCCCCAAACAAGATACTCACATTTTGGAAGTAGAGTTATTGCCTGACAGAGTTTCACAGTGTCAAGTTTATCAGACTGTTGAGGCCCAGACCATAGGGAGATGCAGCTCAAAAGTTCAAGGAATTGCTCACACTCAGGATTACTGTTATTGCAGGAAACAAGCTCCCAGTACTTGTCATGCGACTTCATCTTCTGCAGAACACATTTGATCAATTGCTTCCAACTATGAACTCATCTCTTTGTACAGGCAACACAAGAGTTGGAACGACACACTTAAATCCACAGACTTCAATCTCCAAGTCGTATGTACACTTTGGCCCAGTAGTAAGGCCACCACAGCCAACAAGAACCACATTACTAGGAATCGCTTGAGGGTATGGAAGGAGATCATCAGCTTGCAACTTGGACTCACCCGCCTCACTGAGCGTGCAGGACATACTACCAGAATCCAGTAACCCCTTTAATGTGTAACAGTCGCAAACTGTCACAGGAGCATAAAACAACTCACTCGCACCATCAACTCTCTGAGACCCCACATATAACACAGTTTTGTCTTCTGGCAATTGCTTGCAGCTGCTCACAAAAATATTTTGCACATCTGTCTCTTCTGCGAGGGTTTTAGTAAAATTGCCCATGCTTTCCCTCCCATCACATGAGCTCTTCAGTTTAACTGAGCAGAATCTGAGAGAGTCACAGGGCATGCTAATTTAGGACAGTCACTCCTAAAGTGGCCAGGACTGAGACAGTGACGACATAGCCTCTGACGTCTACAATGTGAGTACGTAGTGTGTTCCTTGGATCTACAGACCCTACATGCATAGCCTAAGTTGGTTTTGAAGTCTGAAATTTTGCCTGCATGAACCGGACTTGATGAAGTTAAAGAGGCAGTGCACAATGACAGGACTCTATCCATCATGCCAACTATGTGCTGAAGGATTGTGTCTGGAGAGAATGGAACAGCATTAGGATTAAGCTGATTTACAGGAGGCAGCGACTGGGCCGGCATGGGAACAGGCTGCTGAGGAGAACTGGACACAGAACTGGGACATACCCTAACAGCACACTGGCTGCAAGTGCTGTGTTCTCAGAGAGACTCTCTTTAGATCCCTCTGATGACTATCCAACCGCTCCTGGACCTCAGCAGCGCTCCACTGCTCAGCTGGCTTAAACTGAAAAGACATAGCGAGACTTGGATCTGGGCAATGTGAAATAAACATCATGACAGCTTCAGCAGCGGGATCCTCAACACTTTTATTACGTCTGCACAAGCGCTCCTCAGCAACATCTATGGCTTTGTTAAGCCGTATCCAGTAATCCATGGGACTTTCATTTGCTCTTGGGACAGTATTATAGAAGTCAGCCATAGGCATATTTGACTAAGCTAACTCACTGAAGTTGCGTTTCAGTATGTCAAACACTGCACTTGGAAGCTCACTGGCACTCGGTTCAGGGCGGTTCACAGAGACGCCTTAACCACATCCCTCGCTTTGCCAGCCAATCTGCTCATGACGAGATCAGAGACATCAGTTCGCGTTCTGCGTTTCATTCTGTTTAAATAACTGCACATCATATCTTCCCACTCATGCACAGTAAATGAATCACTCTTATCGCCCCTGAAGAATGGTGGAGGTGCCGGATCTTGCTGTACTATCACCTTCAGGCCTGATACATCAATGCACTCACTGGAGTGCTGAGACTGGGCTGGTGCGCAAGGTTAAGGCTGGCTGAAATACTCTCCCCTATTTTCTGAGCCAGATCTGAAATGATGCCCCCTAATGACTCAGGAGTAACGACATGTTCAGTATCTGGGCGCGTGATTGGGGTAGAGCTAGCTGCTGGACCTACCGAAGCACCGATCACTGAATCAACTGCGTGCACATGGTCAAGTCCCACATTAGCTTTGGCTCTCCCTCTGCCATAACAACGAGTAGTAATTTCAGACAGTCCCTCATTGCGATATATTTCGGGTCCACCACCCCTGCCCAATGGGAAAGTGACATTAGATTGTTTCACAGGGCTGAAATTGTCTTGGCCAATATCCTCAAACATGTTTCAAATGCAAAGGGAAAACACAAAATGTAAAAACGACTGCGAATGAATATGCCCCTAACAGCAAAACCTTAACCAACTGGCAAGTGTTCAAGTATACGTCATACACGCAGGGAAATATATGAAATAAAGTCTCTCTTTCTCTCTCTCTCTCTCTCTCCCATTCAACCATAACACGAAAGGGGGGAGCACATGTTGAAACAAAATACAACAAAAAAAATCACTCAAAAAGAAGGGTGAAACAACAAAAATAATCACAGATAAATAAAATAAAATTATACACACAAATTAAAATGAGTACATAAGTATATAAATGATGATTTAAATAAATATGAAACAAGATTACTGAAAACTCAAAAATGAATCCCACCTCTCCCACTCAGCCATAACACAAAAGGGAAGAGGAAGAGCTAAAACAGGAAATTACACAACCCACATGACATCACAACAACCAAAAAGGAAAGCACTCACACAAACAGACAGTCACCAGGTACACATCTCCTTTTGTGTAATTCTACACGTTACATTTATGGAATGTTTTCCATACCCGTTACACAGGCAGTTATTGCAGCTGTGTAGGCTAAAAAAGACATTCGGTACAAGAACCAGAAAATAAGGTTTTATGCTGACTTGGCCACGAGAGTACACCAACTGAGGAAACAATCCGATCCAATCCGCCAGGAACTGCGCACTTTGGAGGTCCGACATGGAGTGAGTCACCCTGCCAGACTGCTGGTAACACATAAAGAACAAACCTAAACTTTTTAAACACCAACCGAAGCGTGAGAGTTTGTCAAGAAAATCCAGGAGGACACTGGCGGGAGTTAAAAATAAACGGTAGAACATTTACATACAGCAACATGGCACTAAATCACTGTCACATCGCCTGTTTGGTTTAAGCAGCATTCTGAAAGTGTACTAGCCATTACTGAAGCCATTTTCAGGTACTTTATGTGGGATAGATTTAAAGCAAACATATTACACATGAGTGTTAACTGTTGTCATAAGATAGTGGCAGCGAGTGTTCCGTTAGAGGGCGATAAAGAGTGGTCTGACTGATCCTCACTAAGTGTGGAACGGGCGTTAGTGATATCGGGAGTCAGGATGATTCTTGGGGGTTCTCACGGAAGTGGGAAAAGGGAAGTAGTTCATGTTCAGTGTGTTGGATGCGGGTTCGAGCATCCGAGTTTACCAAGCTCCCCTGTAAGCTTATTTTCATATTGCAAGGTGATATATTTTCATCATTTATTGGAGATGTCTCATGGAGTGACTCTTAATTTTGTTTCTTGGAACTGCAGAGGTCTACAAACACTTAGAAAACTTAAACAAGTCCTGAATAAATGAAAGGAAATGGACTACAAAATTGGACTCCAAAATCCTGACTCCTTTTAGAACAGGACATTACAAAGATAAGGAGGAGATGGCAGGGTAGTGTATACACAACATCATTCTCATCCCAGGACAGAGGAGTTAGGACCCTCTTTCATAAAACAGTCCCACTTCAAGTGAAACAAGTACTTAAAGATAAGTCTGGAAGATATTTAATAGTCCAAGGTTCTCTAGTATCAGAAAACTTAAACTTGGTAAATTTGCATGGCCCCAATATAGACAATCCTAATTTTTTTGTAGATCTGTTCCTTACTCTCTCGACATTAGCAGGACTATACGTGATAGCAGGGGATTTTAATTGTACATTGAATCCCAGTATGAATAGATCCACAGGAGTGGATCAATCACATAATAGGTGTAGAGCAGCTATTCTTCGTTATATCAATGAATTGAATTTGTTAGATATTTGGAGAGAATTGGAACCGCATACCAAAAATCCTACTCTTGTTACTCAAGCATATTCGAGACATATTCTCGAACTGATTATTTTTTAATTTCTTCAGAATTACGGCCCAAAATTCATAACAGCTTCTATGATATTATCGCGATTTCGGATCACGCCCCATGCTGTATAGAATATGTGGATAAAAAATTGACAAAAGACCCAGCTAGAGGGCATTTTCAGCATAAATGGTAACAAGATGAAGAATTTGTGAAATATATAGATACACAGATAGAAGAGTTCTTTGAAATTAATACTACACAAACTTCTGCATGTACAAAGTGGGAAGCATTTAAAGCTTTCCTCAGAGGACATATGATTAGATACACAAGCTCAAAGTCTTATGTGACTAAAGCAATCATTCTTTGAACAAGGAGATAAATCAGGTAAACTATTAGCATGGCAGATTAAACAATTGGACATCAAAACATCAATTACAACCGTTTTAACCAATGGGAAGGTTGTAGTGGATCCTATAGAAATTAATGATGCCTTTAGAGGTTACTATGAAGAATTATATAAAATAGGTTTTTAGATGAACTACCTATACCTCATTTCCCAGATGAACATAAAGAAGACCTGGGGATGGAAATTAATGGGGAAGAGATAGGGCAAGCCATTGTTGACTTGAAGTAAGGAAAAAGGGCAGGACCAGACGGTCTTCAGTTGATATGTATAAAAAATGTAAAAACAAATTGTTAACTCCACTATTGGAAATGTTTCTGGAGGCATTTCAGAAAGAAAGTTTTCCACCCTCTATGAACACTGCTCTGATTACATTACTGCCAAAACCAGGTAAACCCTCTGACAAATGTGAAAACATGAGTCTGTTAAATTCTGACCTTAAGATAATATGTAAACTTTCAGCAAAACGGTTACAAAAGTATTACCACATACCATTGATAAAGATCAAAATGGATTCAAAATGGGAAGGCAAGGTTTCCATAATGTGAGAAGGGTACTGAACGTTATTCATACTAACAAAGAAATGTCCGATACAGCTCTCCTATCATTAGATGCCGAAAAGTCCTTTGATAGGGTTGAATGGCCCTATCTTTTCAATGTTTTAGAAAGATTTGGAAGTGGAAATAATTTCATAAAATGCATTAAGGTAATATATAAAAATTCAACTGCAGAAATCTTGACAAATAGAAATATGTCAAAACCAATAAAAATCAGTAAAGGATGCCGACAGGGTTGCCCGCTCTCTCCTTTGTTGTTCACATTAGCATTTGAAACTCTTGGATTCACATCAGCGATTTTGTGGAATAGCGGTAGGGCTGAGAGAACACAGGATATCTTTGTATGCTGACGATGTCATTCTATTTATGTCGGATATAAGTAAATCAATTCCAGCTGTGTTGGAGATAATTAAGACATTTGGTGCTATCTCGGGACATAAGGTAAATAACACAAAATCTTCTATATTACTGCTCTATTCAAATGAGAGAGGGAATCCGATTTCAGAGGTAATTCAATTTAATGTTGTAGAACAGTTTAAATATTTGGGAGTACAGATTTTGCCAAGACTGGAAAAGGTTGTTGAAGCTAACTATGAACCTTTTAATGCTGGAAATGAATGAGTCAATTGATAGATGGATGTCACTACCAGTATCTATAATTGGGAGAATTAATATATACAAAATGAATATACTACCCAAACTACTTTTACTTATTTCAAAATATTCCACTACCACCACCTTCAGATCTGTTTTCAAGAATTAATACCATGTTTGTCAGATTTATTTGGAACAACAGGAGAGCAAGGCTTCGTTTGTCTTTGTTGTATTTACCATTTGACAGACGGGTAAAATGTCCAAACTTATTGTGGTATTACTGGGCTGCACCGCTGAGGTCTGTAATGTTCTACTTCTCAACATGTGAGTCTCCACATTGGACAGAAATGGAATCTCATAATCTAACCCTACCTCTTCCCTCATACATATACTCAGACACAGCAAAAAGACTACAGAAACAAACTACAAACCAAATTGGTTTGGAAAGTAGCTTGTACTAAGGCTCATACTATGTCTATAAATACACGCCTTAAACTCATACAGTATAAATGGTTAATGAGGACATATGTAGCACCGGTGGAATTAAATAGATATAATAAAAACGTACCAGACATATGTACAAAATGTATGGACGCTGGAGGAACTTTGCTTCATTGTATTTGGCAATGCAGAAGGACTAAATTATTCTGGGAAGAGGTAAGAGTCATAATGGAGAAGATCATTTCAAAACCAATTTTACTGGACTCTAAGCTTTTTCTGTCGGGCTTTTACCCAGAGAAACATAATTATAGTAGAAATGAGCGAGTGTTTATAGACCTCGGCTCGCTCCATGCCAAAAAATGTGTCACATTGTTGTGGACAAAGACTCACAGACCGAGTACTACTCAACGGATAAGACAAATGTTGTCGAGTGTTCCGTTAGAAAGGATAACTTGCATATTAAAAGCTAAACAGCAAATATTTGAAAAATATATGGAGCCCTTTCATTGATTGTATTAAGGATTTGGATTTAACAGATGAGGGAGTGGAGGATTAATATTTGTAGACAGTGCGGGTTCCGACTTTGTAAACTTGATATCCTTCAACATATTTTTGTTTCATTTTGTATTAATTATGATTATAGAAGTCAATTGTGAATAGATTATCATTTGCTAAAACAGGAGGAGCATTCTTGTTCTGAGTGTTTTGTTTTTTTCTTTCTTTTTTGTTGGTTTATTTGTTTGTGTGAGATACTCTCACAGTGTGAAACACTCTGCAGTTACTCTGGATTATTTATATATATATATATATATATATATTATAATTAGTATTATCCAGAGTAACTGCAGAGTGTTTGTGGATGTATAGAACTTGAATGAATGTAAAAGGCTGTATTTCAAAGTGTTACGAAGTAAAAAATAAAAATATTGTGGAGAAAAAAATGAATGAATAAATAAATAAATAAATAAATAATGATAATAATAATAATCCCCACAGCGCCCTCAGCAGGTCAGTTAAGAGAAAAACACATTTCACTGAACAGAAATCTCAGCGTGGAAGTGCTCTACTGCCATCTTGTGGATGCTAAATTTTAATGTTAGTAATAAAAATACGAAATAATATATATTTTTAAATAATTAATGTTTACAATCCTGAAACCCAGACTAAATGTGTGTGTAATTCAAAAATAGTAACTAATTCGAAGTGAAATAGTACATTTTTCCGATATTTCTTAAAATTATTAGCAAATACATTTCTAATTTCAGTAAAATAATTAATGCTGTAAGACAGCCGAGTGCTTCCTCTCTCTGAAATCAGTGTGTGATGTGGTCGACTCTCATCAGTCACACACCTCAGAGACGGGAGGCGGAGCTCTGTTCCTCAGTCACACACCTCAGAGCCGGGAGGCGGAGCTCTGTTCCTCAGTCACACACCTCAGAGACGGGGGGCGGAGCTCTGTTCATCAGCGCTGACATTATTTTGATATATATGGAGAAAGTGAGAGATGCCTCGTCTGATTTGTTATTGAGGCTGTGTGATGATTTCCTCTCGTCTTTCTAATAAGGTAACAGTGTGTGTGATTGGTGGCTGTCTCTCTCTCTCTCTGTCTGTCTCTCTCTCTGTAAGGGGCAGAGTGAGGGGACACACTTCTCTCAGTCTCTCTGGGCGAGTGGAGGTGAACACATCGTGTACAGCGAGGAGGGAGATGGAAATCTGTCTGACTTTTATTCTTCTCTCATCCACACTCACACTCACAGCAGCTGGTAAGTACACACTGATTATTCACACTAAAACATCACACACTTCTCACTTTAACAGTAGCCACCATTTTTAATCCTGAAATGGGAGAAATTTTCCTGGACTGATCGTAACTTTATAAACAGTGAAAGTCTTTCATTTTTATAGAATTTAAAAAGCTGTACATGAGCGTACACACATCATCCTCAGGGGTTTTTCTGAGGCCTCAGTTATAAAATCAGGTCCCAATTAATGATTACAGTTTACACAGGATTTATTGTGTGTGTGTGATAGAGAGAGAAATTGTGTGTGTGTGTGTGTGTATGGTGATAGAGAGAGAGAAAATGTGTGTGTGTGTGTGTGTGTGTGTATGGTGATGGAGAGAGAGAAAATGTGTGTGTGTGTATGGTGATAGAGAGAGAGAGAATGTGTGTGTGTGTTTGGTGATAGAGAGAGAAACTGTGTGTGTGGTGATGGAGAGAGAAATTGTGTGTGTGTGTATGGTGATCGAGAGAGAAATTGTGTGTGTGCGTGTTTGTGTCTGTATGTGTGGTGATGGAGAGAGAATGTGTGTGTGGTGAGAGAGAGAGAGAGTGTGTGTGTGTGGTGATAGAGAGAGATATTGTGTGTAAAAAAAAGAAAAGAAAATGAAAATATAACCTCTCTCTCTCTCTCTCTCTCTCTCTCTCTCTCTCTCAGACAGTGTGAGGTTGGTGAATGGTGGAAGTCGCTGTGCTGGGAGAGTGGAGGTTCTTCAGGAAGGACAGTGGGGAACAGTGTGTAGTTATGGCTGGGATAAGGACGATGCTGCAGTGGTGTGTAGAGAGCTGCGCTGTGGGGAGGCTGTAAATGCACCACAATACGCTCACTTTGGACCAGGATCAGGACCAATCTGGATGGATAATGTACGCTGTAGAGGATCAGAGTCGAAACTGAAGAACTGTGAATCACGTGGGAGGGGGGATTACTGTGGTCATGGTGAAGATGCTGGAGTCACCTGCTCAGGTAAACTGCTGTATTTAGAAAATATATTACAATGAATTAAATAATTATTATGATTGAATTGACTGAATTTGAATTATAGCAGTAAATTATCTTTAATAAAATTCAGATTTTATTTAAATTTGAATCATTTTGGAATGACATTGGAATGATTTCTTGAGACCCTTACACAAACCCCTAGAAGAATCCTGCAGGAATATTCTGCAGATATCCCACATTTTCAGCTCATTTTCCTGTAGAAATACCTGCAGGAATTCTATGAAGGAAAATATGCAGGAATATGCATCTAATATTCTATCCTTCAGGAATGATGTCCTGCAGGTCTGTTTAAAACACACACTTCCTGCAGGACTATTGTGCAGGATCAATCTGAAATTCTGCAGGACATGGCGAGTGTTTGTATCCTGCAGGAAACATACTGGGGAAATAACTTCACAACAAAAGCATTTTCACACAGAAATGATTTCATTCACTGAAATTATGTCACATAATGACTGATGCATTCTGTAAAGTTTCCAAGCCGGAGTTCAATTCACACCTAAAAACAGAAGAGAAAAGATTAAAGACTGTAAATAATAAAATTAGCCGTGTTTGCTAGTAAGAGAGCTAACGTTACACTAACTGCTGTGTTACAAACACATAACAGAACAGTAGTTCAGTACACCATAACGATTAAAGAAATGATTGAATAAAGGTTGGACTATACCTCTACAGACACACAGAGGTTGGTGACAGTTGAATTTGTGAATTCGAATACTTGTGCGATTACGCTGCCAAAGAGTGACGTCATCTCAGTGAATAGAATCTTTTCTCCAAAAAGATTCATTTAATGACCGTTTCTGTAAATGACATCGTTACACCAGTACGTGTGAAAAAGTCTTTTTTGTGCGTTGTGAATGACTCATCGAATCATTTACTCAACTGATTCGTTAAAACACTGAGTCGTTCATGACTAAAACATGTCGTATTATCCTAAAATCAGTGTTGGGGAAGTTACTTTAAAACTGTAGTTTTTCAAGCTACAAGCTACTCATAGTTTGAAGTAGTTAAGCTACAGTCAAGCTACTCTTTTAAAGAAGTAGTTACTACACTACAAGTTACTAACAGAAAGTAGCTCACTACACTGAAGCTACTTAAATGGGTAACATTTTTAGTTTGTCATGATTGTGAATCAGCTTATGAATAACTGTGTGTAATTGTGCAAAAAGAAATTAAACACAATGTAATGACGCATATTTAATAAGTCATAGGTCAGTCACCACAGGAAGTAAACAAAACGCAGCTGCGGTAATTGTGTTAATTTTTTTTATCGTGTTAAATATTTCAAATAAATCTCAAACATTTCCTCTGTAATTCTGACAGCACTAATAATTATATTATGATAAAAATCAGACTGTTGTATTCAGAACATAAAATAAACCCCTCGGCACGCACTGATAAACTTATTGAATGATATTTTATTTTATTTGTAAGTAAATGTAAACATTGTGTTGTGTTGACTTTTAACAACAAAGCAGCAGTAATATTCTCTGTATCACAGAATAAACTCCAGGGTTCATTTATTATGGTATTATCATTTACCCGCCCCATACATCACGTAACTAACTGTGGTTGGTCGCTTTACGTGTCCATCAGACGGTCACTTCCTGTCCGTGTGAGTTAATGAGGCTCTTAATTCCTGTGAAGCAAGCGGGCACCGCAGGTATGCAATGAAGAGGACCGTTATAACTGGACAAAATACGTAGCGATTGGTGACGCTACATCGCTACTGGTTTGAAAAAGTAACTCGTTACAGGAAAAGAGAAACTATTTATAAAGTAGCAGAGCCACTGTCACACTACTGAAAAATGTAGTTAGGTTAGTAGCATCAGTACTTTTAGTTAGCTTCTCCCCAACACGGCCTAAAATGAGCATGCCTACATATCTACTAAAAGACTTCAGAAAGAGGGTTTAAGCAGCGTGTTTTTCCCACTCAAAGCAGATCTACCATTTTTAATTCATTTTATCCACTACGTAACCTGCAGATTTTTGTTTCATTTACAGGAAATAAGAAGTTGTCCTGCAGGAGAGATGAAGTACTTGGGAACTTTATTTTATTTCTGTAGGAGGTGTGCAGTAGTCCTGCAGGATTTTTCCCTTGTGCAGCAAGTGTGTTGGACATTCCTGCATGTTTCTGTTGTACTGAAGGCTCCATTCTATAACCTAGAGAAATTTCCTGCTCAGTTTGTCAATGTGTCCTGCAGGATTTCATCTTTCCTGCAGGAGA
Source organism: Ictalurus furcatus (assembly GCF_023375685.1). Taxonomy (NCBI): domain Eukaryota; kingdom Metazoa; phylum Chordata; class Actinopteri; order Siluriformes; family Ictaluridae; genus Ictalurus; species Ictalurus furcatus. Next base: position 26,404,406 of record NC_071273.1, read on the forward strand.
GCAGCAAACATCATGCAGAGAAATGAAAATCCTGCAGTCTTCTTGTAGGGTTTTGTTTGTAAGGGTACTCTGTCTTATTGAAAATCTGCACAATATTTACACAATTAAATTAAACACAGGTCAGAATTTGAGACTCACTGCTGGTCCTCACCGGTGCTCTGGGAGAGTGGAGGTGTTTCTTGGAGGTTCCTGGTCCACAGTGTGTGATGCTGACTTTGACCAGCAGGATGCAGAGGTTGTGTGTCGAGAGCTGGGCTGTGGGATTCCTGCGGAGGTTCTGGGATCAGCTGCTTTTGGCCGAGGGGAGGGTCAGGTGTGGACAGAGGAGCTTCAGTGTAGAGGAAATGAATCTGAGATTTACTTCTGTTCAACATCATCTTCACTCAAACACTCAACCTGCTCCCATTACAACGATGTGGGATTAATATGTTCTGGTGAAGTATCATGATTTAACTTCTGTTTAAATAGAGAACACATACCTGTCAATCAAACTTTAAGGTGTCTTTGTTAATTTTCCTCTTTCACTGAGCTCTCGGCTGTTTGTTCAGGTCACACAGGGGCGCGGCTGGTGAACGGACCGGACTCCTGTTCTGGTCGAGTGGAGCTCCAGTACCTCAGTGACTGGGGCACAGTTTGTGCTGTAGGCTGGGATATGAGAGTTGCAGATGTTCTCTGTGCACAGCTGGATTGTGGGAGTGCTGTGGCTGTGGTGGAGGTGGACTGGTTTGGGGAGGGGAGTGGCCACATCTGGGCTGATGTGTTTGATTGTCAGGGGAAGGAGACACACCTATCACAATGTAACATCTCATCATGGAGTCGAGCTGCATGCTCTCATAAACACGATGCTGGAGTCGTCTGTAATGGTGAGATATTAACGTCACCTACACCACGTTAGTGAATAAAGTCAGTGTTCATTAGAATATTTAAATGATGTTCTTCTGCTTCAGGATCATCCGTGGCGTTTCATGAGGGGCGAGTGCGGTTGTCTGGAGGGAGCGAGTGTCAGGGGGAGGTGGAGATTTATTTCAGGCAGGACTGGAGGAGAGTTCTCCTGGACTCGTGGAGTCTGTCTGAGGCGTCTGTGCTCTGCAGACAGCTGGGCTGTGGCTCCGTGCTGAACTACCGCTCCTCTCCATCCACCACTGAACACAAACACATGTGTGTAACGGGTTTCAGCTGCTCTGGGAGTGAAGCTCATCTGGGGAACTGCAGCAGTGCACAATCTGTCAACTGCAGCTCCGGGGAACAGCTGTACATCACCTGCTCAGGTAAGCAGCACAACACCTACCAATGAGCAGCTATTAACAACAGTAATACATGTTTTATAATTCTAAAGTATCTTACTAAATATACAGAGTAATTAAACATGTTATAAGATTTTATTAGTTTTATATATCTTATTATGTTTAAAAAAAATATCTTTAATCCAGACCCCAGGTCCATCAGGCTGGTCGGTTCTGGGGGAGACTGTGCAGGAAGGCTGGAGGTTTTCCACAGCGGCTCGTGGGGGACAGTGTGTGATGACTCGTGGGATATTGAGGATGCGCAGGTGGTGTGCAGACAGCTGCAGTGTGGAGTGGCCCTCAGTACACACATACCAGCCTGGTTTGGTCCTGGAACTGGGTCCATATGGCTGAATGAGGTGGAGTGTGAGGGGAACGAGACGTCCCTGTGGAACTGCAGATTTCAGCTGTGTGAAAAGGGTGAATGTGGACACCAGGAGGACGTAGGAGTCGTGTGCTCAGGTACAGTGTCATTTATCTACAATAATGTTTATGAAGTTATTGTTCATAAAGCAGCAGATGTCCATTAACTTTGAGTGAGAAATTTTTATCCATATTTTAAATAATAACGGCCACAACAGAAGTAATGATTACAAATTTATACTCAGTATGAGTCGTTGTTCTTCCACCAGAGTTTAAAGAGATCCGACTCACGGAGGGCTGTGAGGGGAATCTGGAAGTGTTCTACAATGGAACCTGGGGTAATGTGTGTCACAATCAGATGGATGAGGAGACAGTAAACATGGTGTGTCGAGAGCTGAACTGTGGAAGACGTGGCAGTCTGTCAAACACTGAAGCACGAGTAAAATCTGCTCCTAACTGGCTGGATTCTCTGAAGTGTAGGAAACACGACTCTAATCTGTGGCAGTGTCCATCTTCACCCTGGGGACAGAACAGATGTGATAATGGTGATGAGGTGGCTCGTATTACCTGCACAGGTGGGTGGAGTCAGACTTTTCTGGTTCTGTACATTGCCATAAACTGCAGTGTTTGATTGTGAATAGTGTATAACTAATGTTGCTGAAATATAAAGTGTATTTGGCAAAAATTGATGTTAGAAGTCTGAGAAAAGTCTGCTCTGAGAGATAAAGCTGCATGTGAGACTTTTCATTAATGCATGTATTTTATTACTGCAGATGATGGAAAGTCTCTACGTACACAAGAAAAGTGCTCTTCATTTCCCTCTCAGAAACACTGCTCAAGTAAGGATATATAAGGAAAAGCTGTTAGTACTGTTCTTCATTTGCATTTGTTAGTGACAGAAGATATTTCCTCATCTGTTTATAAAACCATTTTCTGAGGACTTTAATGTATTTCCTCATATAACCATCCTGAGGACATCAATCTTCCTCACATTTCATGAAACTTAAACCAGCAGAGATCAAATCAGTAAACAGAACCCAAAGCTGATCTTACTGCTTCAAATTATTTTATTCTGCAGAAAATGTATTTATTTATAACATTTAATAAGCAGCTGAATTTCAGGATGTTTGTAATTAGTTTAAGATTCTTTTTCAGAACAAAACAAAATAATTTTGGGTAAACTAGAGCATGTTGAGTATAATATAAGGTTATATTATCATTGTGTTGTAGTGAGCTGTGTGACTGGAGCTGTTATTCAGCGTTGGTGTGTTTCCTCATGTGTGATGTGTGTGATGTAGAGCACTGGTCTCTCAGGCTGAGTGGAGGAGAGGGAAGCTGCTCTGGGAGGTTGGAGGTGTATCATGACGCTACGTGGGGCTCCGTTTGTGATGATCAGTGGGACATCAGGAACGCTCAGGTGGTGTGCAGACAGCTGGGCTGTGGGTCGGCGCTGAGTGCTGATAGGAATGTTAGTTCTGGTCCTGGTGAAGGGACTATCTGGCTGAACAGAGTGAAGTGTCGAGGGGATGAGATTCACCTGTGGGACTGTCATCATTCCCTGAAGAAACACACTGACTGCTCTCATGCTGGAGTCACCTGTGCAGGTCAGAGGGGTGTGCTAACTTTTCAGCTTCCTGTCTCCACTCATTACACTTTTCTCCCAGTGTTAAGACCTGATAACTTTTATTTATAATCTTAGATATTAGTTTGAAAGCTCAGACCCTAAACTGTAATACACTGATCAGCAGGTCATAACCCTTATTTAGTGAGAGTATATTTTATTATATGATAGAAAGTCTTTTTTTATTTAATATTCTGTAATTACAGATGTGTCCACTACTACACCCACCACCACCACCACCACCACCACCACCAAATCAGGTATTTGCGAAATACAATATTTTTTAGTGACTGCAACGTTCTGTCTCCACTTCATTACATTTTTCTCCCAGTGTTAAAACCTTATTTTAAGAGAATATTATTTGCTTTTATTCCTATCTCATTGAATGTTTTGTTCTGTATGTACAGATATACCTGTGTCCACCAGCACCAAAATACAAAAATGTCCTCCTCCTTTCCAAAGACATGTGTTGTAGGCTGATTGGCATCTCTAAATTGTCCTTAATGTGTGAATAGTGTGTTGCATTGGCTCCCAGTAAAATTTCACATTGATTATAAAATACTACTATTCACATATAAAGCACTAAACAGTCTCGCGCCACAGTACCTGAGTGAAGCCCCACAGTTATGGAACAACCTTCCAGGTAGTGTTCGGGACTCAGACACAGTCTCAGTGTTTAAGTCCAGGCTGAAAACATAAAAATGTTTGTGATTGTTTTTCACTTAATTTTTATACGTTGTAATTTCTCATTGAGGTGGAAAAAGTTCTGACACGGTTTATCTTAGTTTCATTTTTTACATCACAAAAACCTGCCATTTTAACAGGGGTGTGTAGACTTTTTATATCCACTGTATTTTAGGTTGTTACAACACAATTACTATTAAAACAATATTCAGCATATACTAACTTGGTAAATGTATTGATTTTATAGAATACGATGACGTGGACGAGAAACTTTAGGAAGACAGGGACCATGTGACTGAGACACACCACCAAAGGCCTTTTCTCAGGAAATTACATTTCAACTTCTATGGACTCAACAAATGATGTCATTATACTTACAAAAAAAATCATGCATTCTGAACCAGGTTATCTTTTTCTTCTTCTTGCTTATCTTATTATTAACAAATGGATATGAGAGAGGTAAATCACTTCCATTATTACTTAACCAAATGTGCTCTCCTTTCACAACACTTTAAGTGCTATAAATTATAGTGAGCTTAAATATCACTCACACAGCTCACCTGAAATTATCTCATCAATTATTCTATATAATCAAACACCAAAGTGTCTATAATCTTACGTTTAATCTTTGGAAACAGTTGATATTATCATTCTTGCTTAACCGGAACTTATTCATTGTAATTTTTTTGCACGTGTGTCCTGCTATCACATTTAGCTAATATGTACATTTACCTAAACTGTAATATGTTGCACAGTTAAGTTCACTTTGAGGAGACTGTACTCAGTATCATTTTGTACGTGACAAATAAAGCTTGAATCTTGAATCTATTATTCAGTGTTTTCAGAAATGTGTTAATGTAATTATACTAACACATTTTTCTCTTTATTTTTTTAATTAAACAAATTGCCTTTATATTCATTGCTGTGCTTTTAACTATAAAGTGTACTAGTTCAATATATTAACGAAATCCTCTATGAAATGTTCATATATTGACATGCTAATTAGATAGCTTACTGCAGCTAGCTATGTTGCAAGCCAGTTCAGTATTTGTTCATTTATTTATGAATATTTTTATTTTCTGAATGGCTCCTCATAATATCTAAAACGATCGATGAACAACCTAATGTTAATATCACATCTTAATAAACAATATGAAAACTAACACGACCTTTTACATTTCCACAGTGAGAACATTTTATTGCTTTAATACAAACTGCCTTAATCCCCCACTCCACATACCACATGATCTGCCTGTACACAATCTGTTCAAAAGAAACGATGACAAAAGATCAACACAGTGCTGCTTTAATAGTTTAGTATTTAAAAAATAATCTAACATAGTTTTTGATCATATAAAATGTTTTGATTACAGTCCCTCACACCTCCAGGGTTGGGGGTTTGATTCCCGTCTCCGCCCTGTGTGCATGTTCTCCCCGAGCATCGAGGGTTTCCTCCGGGTACTCCGGTCTCCTCCCCCAGTCCATAGACATGCGTTGTAGGCTAATTGGCATTTCTAAATTGTCCATAGTGTGTGAGAGTGTGTGATTGTGCCCTGAGATGGGTTGGCACCCCCGTCCAGGGTGTCCCCCGCCTTGTGCCCTGAGTCTCCTGGGATAGGCTCCAGGCTCCCTGTGACCCTGTGAAGGATAAACGGTACAGAAAATGGCTGGATGAATGGATGACTAGAGTCATTTTATAAAAGTTTGTTCATAGTAAAACTCCACAAGGTGGCAGCAAAGTACTTCTAAATTCACTTATCTGAAGCGGCTTCGGTCACTTCACTGACCTGCTGAGGTGCAGAGGTGTAGAGCGTCAGGATTCCAATCAGGAGTGCCAATCTCAAATGCTTTCAGATTTTTTATAACAATAAAATTATGATTACAAAATGTTTCATAATAATGTAATTCAAATAAAACAATTTCAGCAACAATCAATAAATCAACTAGAATCTGACTCATGCATAGATCTACTTCAAAGAGTCTGCTCCAGGTTTCCTGATATTTCTTTCTTTTTGTTTGATTTAATTTGCTTTGTATTTTGGCTCAAGTTATCTGAAATATATATTTATTGTCAGGAGCTGAGGGAACTGGGGGATCAGTATAGCAAGACATTTTCATGGCTGCCTCATCGAACCCATCGAACTGAACACTAGAATTTGGACACCTACCAAAGCTCAGAGTTAGGACATAAAAGAGTCAAGTCCCCTTTATTTCATCAGCACACTTAAAGACAAGTGTTGGGCAGAGTGCTGAACAATAAAATCCAGCAATTCCAAAAATGAAATAAATTAATGCTTTAATAAAACAATAACAATTAGGGACAAAACAATCGATACAAGGGACTTTAAAAGACTCAAAAGCCTGGGGGAATAAAAAGTGTTTTAAAATGGATTCACCACATGGCTTTATAAAAAGGGGAGGAGGTGAGCAAATGCAAAAGCTGAAGAAGTCCAGCCTCATTATGATGTCATTCCAGTGTCCAGCGTGAATTTAGTCATTGAGAGATCAAGATATGGTGCTATACCGTGCTGAAAAAACCCCCACTAGAAACACTCATAGAATTTGTAATGGTTTTAATGGTTATAATGGGAATTGCATTGGTTTTAATGGAAGCTATAATAGTCCCTGTGGGTCTCTACTGGTATATTGTTGCCTTCTATTGGTGGCACATTATGCCTAGTGGATACAATTAAGGACCAATAATGGTAATGGTTTTAATAGCTGATGGTTTGTAATGGTATTTGTAGTGGAAACCATTAGAATTTTCTTTTTGTTTTTTTTCAGCAGGGTATACCCATGATCTTCCAATCCAGTGGACATGTTTGTCCTCCATTCAGAAGCATGTGTACAACAGCTAGTGCACTTTTAAGAGGTGCTGAGCTGACTACCTGCCCAGTGTTATTTATTATAGGAAAAGCTACGGGGTGGATGGCCACAGAACCGTGACCTTCTGACTTTAGAAAGTCACTTCTATTTCCTTATGCTCCAGGCTGCCAGGGCAGTTTCCTGCAGAACTACAAAGCTGATGCTCTCTCTTATATTCATGATCCTGACCTCAAGGAGCCGACCATTATACATTCCGGAGACAACAACGGGAGCAACCTGTGACCCCGGAGCAACTAACAAGCCGCTGAGGGGGTGGAGCTACAGGGGCCATCCATCATAAATTGCCTACCTCACCTGGACACCCTGGAGTTACATCCACACAACAATCACTGACCATGTCAGTGTCAAGACTCCTCATTAGCTACCAGCCAGGTTTTTCTCACACACCACAAAAACATTAGGAATCTATCAACTGGCAGCTTACTGTATTTAGTTCTCGAAGTTGGGTTCAGGAAGTCCGTGAAACTTTACAAAGGGGTCCATGATTTTTCTAATTTTATTGCAGTAGTGGAAATCACAACCCAGCATGATCAGTTATTATGCCTATAAATAATGTCAACTGGAATTTTATTTTATTTGAGTAAAAATGGGTGTACAATGCAGAAATGATGGTGAAAAGTATCACACATTTAAATAAATACCTTGGGTCTGTAACTGTAAAACGTTTCAGAACCCCTGATTTAGCAGATTCAACTTTTGAATGAAACTTCTATCCATCTGTTTTCTGTAGTGTTTATCCTACACAGGGTGGTGGGGAGCCTGCAGCCTATCCCAGGGGACTCGGGGTACAAGGCAGGAGACACCCTGGACGGGGTGCCAACCCATCACAGGGCACAATCAGACATATACTCACACACTACGGATGATTTTAGAGATGCCGATCAGCCTACAACGCATGTCTTTGGACTCCGAGGAAACCGGAGTACTCGGAGGAAACCCCCGAAATACGGAGGAAACTCACAGGGCAGAGGCAGGATTCAAACCCCCAACTTATAAAGTCAGAAGCCAGGAGCATTACATTTACAAAAGGATCAGGTTGTGTGACTTCATTTTTTTTTTTTACTACATATACTAATGTACTACATGTATAGTTGTCTCTAATTTCATTTTTATTTCAGCCACACATATCCATGTGAACAGGCAAAACAGAAAAGACTGAACAAAATGGCTAATAAAAAAAAAGTAAGTAATTAGCATTCGGCGCGATAGTGGCCCCCAGCGGTCGGTGCCGGAAGTGCAGGCGGAGCGAGCGGGAGCGGCAGCAAGGAGAAATAAAACCGCTCCCGGATCCCTGCACACACTCCTTTATCTGCCCAAAAATACTGCGCAGCAGCCTTAATCTGGAGAAATATCTGGAACAATATTTGGAGAAACATCTGGAGAATCATCATCTGGAGAAATCTGGTCCGTCACTCTTTCCATCAGCCGGACTGCAGCTTTCACTCCAACGCGTCTGTGTGTCTCAGGTGAGAGAAAGGCTTCGGCTGTCATCTCTTACAGAAGCGTTTCTGATGCCGGTTCCAGCAAATTCAGGGCAGCAGAATGACACGTTTCACGGCTGCAGGTGGACACCTGTGTGCATTTTAAGATTCCGTTGAGCACAACGGAAGTCAACTGAGCTTTAATTTAAGCCGCGTGCCTGTGTGTGTGTGTGTGTGTGTGTGTGTGTGTGTGTGTGTGAATTGTTTATGGCTTTCTAGTAGCACTCGGAAAGGTGTAATGCTGATGTGATGTGCTTTTAGATAAGTTGCAGATGATCTGTGATCTGATCAATAAATCCAATAACACTAATGACGCGTTACATTTACAATGAAAAGTGCATTAGACTGCAGACCAGCGCGCGCTTCTTTATGGGTGCTTTCCCTTTCCCCCTTTATTATTATTATTATTATTATTATTATTATTTTTCTGCATATTTGAGGGTTAATGTTGCACAGGTTGAATGATCCGACACCCACAGATGAGATCCTGAGAATGATGTGTGTATTGAATTTAAACCAGAACTGAATGACTGTGTGTCAGAGTGAGAATATTTGCAGTGGGAATGAATGGGACTTCATTGTTTCATGCTTCATTGTGTGCATTGTGCTAGATGTAATAATAACGCCCTCATTTTCCCTCCTCTGTCATTGATTTGTTCCCTCGGACACGAATAAAGGACTTCTTTTGGACAGACATCATCCAGATAATGAGTTTAATCAGGTTCGAGTAAAAACAACAACAACAAAACACTGGAATTCAGATGCTGCAGGTTGATCAGATTCCAATCTACACTCGCCCACTCCATCAGCAGTGCTGAATGAGATTCTGACCCGAGGATTCACTGAATGTTAGACACATTTATTGGGGTTCTCAAGGTTCTCCAATCCCAGCACTGATAAAGAGCACAATAATTCAGCTGCTCCAGGATTTTGCGGTGGAGAAATGAACGCAACATGAAGGAAACTACGCGATATTCGGAGGAGCTTTCAATTTTTCTACATTACTGCAGATTTTCTGCAGATTCGGACCGAGACGTGTCGTGTGACGTCATCACGACGTGCGTTCAGCCAAAGCCCTCTGCGATTCATGTGCGTCGAACATAGAAAGATCTGGCCACCTCGGAGGTGTGAAGTACATGCAGGTGATTTTGAATACTCTGAATGTGGAGCTCAGAAAATCCCAACTCTGAACATCCACATCTGCTTTCATAACCTGCATTTCCTCATGTTCTCATGAGTTTATATACATCAGATTTACTCTACGTACACATCGGTGATCTTCTGCTCCATCTTAAAGAAGAACGTCCTCCTTAGCAACGTGTTTGGTTCTAATCAAGATGAATGATGTTTGGATGGAGCGAGTAAATGAGACTGTCAGTCTCCGTGGATCTGTGCATGAGGAGGACGTAGAGTTGATGAGATTTCCACATGAACGTGTCACTGATGTGAGCAGATCCTCCCTGCTGGATGGTGAAGTTCTCCTCCTCTCTGTCTGTCTCAGACTCTTTATCTGGTCGACTCCTCTGTTACACTCCGCTCTACAGTTTGGGCTGCCTGTTTACTGCCCCAGTTTTCCTCTAAGAACATTCACGTCTAAACTAGAACATCTTGAATCGTATGTTTGTTAAATGCACTGTTGTAGTTACACATTTAGAACCTGCAGATTTCTGTTTGATGCTTTATTTGTGTTTTTGTACATATGCAGTCTTGAAATATTCGGCAAGCTTAAGGGTTCTTCAGCTGTTCCACTCGGGGAACCTGACTAACCTGGCTGAGGTCAGCTCATGTGTTAGTGTAAAGTGTTTGGTTCAGTCTATAAAGTGGGTCACTACGCTGCGTTGTGATTGGCCAGACATTTCAGGAATCTCTAAACTTTCCGTGATGTTCAGTAAATGCTGATTAATATTCAGTACAGACAAATATACAGCAGTATATATACTGTATGCACTAATCAATAAACACTCATTAATATTGAGTATACACTCGTTAATATTCAGTACACACATTTAATATTCAGTATACACTCATTAATACAACCCCAATTCCAAAAAAGTTGGGACGCTGTGTTAAATGTAAATTAAACACAGAATGCAATGATTTGCAAATTTACAAATCTCATAAACCTGTATGTTATTCACAATAGAACATAAAAACATATCAAATGTTTAAACTGAGGAAATTTACCATTTTAAGAAACAAATAGGGTAATTTTGAATTTGCTGGCCGCAACATGTCTCATATATGGTGTACATTAATTCTCTCATTAATATTCTGTGTACACTCATTAATATACATTATAAACACATTAATATATGCTAATGTACAATGTACATTAATGCATTCATTAATATTCAGTATGCACTCATTGGTATTCACTGCACACATATTCACTGTATACATTGTACACATAAATATGCGTCATCCACTCATTAATATGTAGTATACACTCATTAATATGCAGTATACACTCATTAATATGCAGTATACACTCATTAATATGTAGTATACACTCATTAATATGCAGTATACACTCATTAATATGTAGTATACACTCATTAATATGCAGTATACACTCATTAATATGTAGTATACACTCATTAATATGCAGTATACACTCATTAATATGTAGTATACACTCATTAATATGCAGTATACACTCATTAATATGCAGTATACACTCATTAATATGTAGTATACACTCATTAATATGCAGTATACACTCATTAATTGTCTCACTTGGCTATCAGCAATGTGATTGGCTCGTTGTGAAAAGCGCATCACTACGCTGCACTGCAATTGGTCCTTTCTTTTCAGGAAATGCAGTTTTGCTGGCAGGTGCTGATGGGTCTGATCTCTTGCTGTTTGTGGCAGATGGTGTCAGTGGAATGCCATCTGCTATCCTCAGGTGTGTGTGTGTGTAATATTGAACACAGTGTGTAACAGTGGTGTGTAAAGGTCACTGTGTTACATCATCAGAGAGAAATAGTTTGTATATATTGTAACCTTATTTTTGACAGGTCTAGGTCAAAGGTCAAAAAGATACATATTCTTACTCTCTATATCTAGGTCAAAGGTCATGATCATAAAATATATTTATAGTTATGTTAAATCGGGATCACATACATTCACACAAACGTTACCATACCTGGTGTGGCCATGTGTATTCCAGACACCCACACACGTTGCACACACATGTTCTTTCTAACACTCTGAGGTAGGTCATAAAAATATATATAGTTATGTTAATTCGGGTTCCCATCTATTCCTGACACAAACGTTACTAGTTATGTTAAATCGGGTTCCCATCCATTCCAGACACAAATGTTACTATACATGGAATGGCCATGTAGGTTCCCATCCGTTACAGATAAACACAGACACACATTGCACACATGTTCTTTCTAACACTCTGAGGTAGATCATAAAAAATATATAGTTATGTTAAATCGGGTTCCCATACATTCCAGACACAAATGTTACCATACATGGTACGGCCATGTGTATTACACTCACACATCCAAACAAAAATATGACACACACAAACACACTTTATTTTCACATTATTTAAAAGGAATTTAAGTGTTATGTACTAAATTACCATAATTATGAACACAAGTTGTTAAGTTGACAATCATTTTTAAAATTACATTTCTCCATTTAGATTGTCTGCAGTAGAATGCAGTCTTTTAAACCAGGAAAAATGACTGCCTTTAAGTTGTATAACAATAGTAAGTAAAATCCAGTGTGATTTACATTACAAATCTCATACGTCACATCTCTGCAGGATTTATAGACGTTAAAGCACTGAATGAAATGAGCAATATAGACAAAAAAGAAACACTCTGTGTCTACTACTTTTATCTCTCTCATAGAACTATCCACAGTCCAAAGGCTGTGGAGCTAGAAGGCTACGTGTGCGAATGACAAAAGATTTTAAAAAATAAAATAAAAAATGTATCAATACATGAAATTGGATTACACAATGTAGTTGAGTTTACATGAATAAGCAGAAATGTAATCATGCTTTTCTTTCCTATAGCACAAATGAAAAGCCCTCTCTAGATGAGCAGATTTGTCAAATGAAACTTTTTCCTTCTTATCCACTGCTACGGTAAACTAAAGAGTAGATGTTCAAATTACACTGCTAAATATGACTAGCATTAGCTACGTGTAGTAGTGCAAAATAGTCCATCAAATGTATTAGCAGGTGTAGCCTATACACGAGTCCACTATTGGTCATATCACTATTGAGAACATGCCCCAAATTCAATGCTTTAGTAGAATTTAATGGTAAGTGAAATGATACTCACATTGTAATGTCCTTAGTTCTGGCATCCCAGAAGAAATCGTGAGTGACAGGGGCCCCCAGTTCATGTCTCGAGTCTGGGCCAGCTTCATGGAGAAGCTGGGGGTCTCCGTTAACCTCACCTCAGGCTACCACCCACAAGCCAACGGACAGGCAGAGAGGGCCAATCAGGAGATCCTCCGGTTCCTCCGAACCTTCTGCGCCACCAATCCGGAGGACTGGAGTCACTTCCTCCCGTGGGCAGAGTACGCCCAGAACTCGCTGCAACATTCTGCCACCCAGCTAACCCCGTTACAGTGCGTCTTGAGTTATCAGCTGCCGCTATTCCCCTGGAACGCCGCCACCACTGACTCCCCGGCAGTGGACGAGTGGTTTCGCCGCAGCGAGCAGGTCTGGGAACACACCCATCAACAGCTGGTACGGGCCTCCCGCACATCCAAATGAAAGGCGGACAGGCACCACGGGACTCACCCCGATTATCAGCCCGGGGACAGGGTGTGGCTTTCAACGAGGAACCTCAAGGCACCTCTCTCGGGCAGCAAACTAGGACCTAAGTATGCCGGGCCTTTCCGGATCCTGAAACGGGTAAACGAGGTCACTTACCGCCTAGACTTCACCAAACACGCCAAACTTCACCAAACGCCGCATTGCCCCCTCATTCCATGTCTCCCTCCTCAAGCAGGTGACATTGGGCCCCTTAGCCACGGCAGTTCCGGAGAATGCCCCGGCGGACCCGTTAGAGATCGAGGGCCATCCAGCTTACCGCATCCGGGAGATTGTGGACTCCAGACGCAGGAGAGGGAGACTTGAGTATCTGGTGGATTGGGAGGGTTACGGCCCAGAGGATCAGTGTTGGATCCCATCCCGGGATATTCTGGACACAAGCTTGCGCGACAACTTCCATGCGGCTCATCCAGAAAGACCAGCACCCCAGAGGAGAGGACGGCCTCAGAGGAGTTCGGCTCCCGTAGTGAGCCCTTTGGGGGGGGGGCTCTGTTACACCACGGCGAACTCGTGGCCACCGAGCCGGCGTGGACTACATATCCCAGCCACGCCCGCGCTCAAGTTCACCGGAGTACTGAGTGCCAACACCTGTGCACCACCCACGGTTATTTAAGACCTTGTTAATGACAGCGCGGCGTGAAGTAACGCTCAGTTTTCCCCAAACGCGAGTAAGTTACCAAGCTTCCTACTACGCTTCAGACTTTCATGGTTGAAGGACTCTAGCCTCGTTTACGACTTACGATTCCCGGATCTCGTCTTGGATTCTTTCTATTGCTTCGGACTGTGTGCTTTGCGCTTCACGCTTCCCTCGCCTTTCTGTCACTGCTCGGCCCGCGCTTGCCTCCCACCTGGTAACGTAACAATAACAACAAGCTTCATGCTTTATTACTGCTTTAAATCTGGCTATCATTCACAACAAACTCATTTCTGAACACAGATCTGTTCTAAAATATAAACAGGATTAGTTGGATCTTTGTAATATAATCAGTAGTGGATCAATATAAAGACCATGTTTTACAGAATACTGAGTAGTTTCTAAACCAATATTAAGAAAATATTTGTTCCATAGTAGCTGTTAATTATTTTTATTAGTAAAACCATAGCAAACACAAATTTTTACTACGGTTTATTTGCACAAAAACCATAGTAATGTAAATCTGCAAAAAAAAAAAATAATAATAAAACATAAAAAAATAACCTGGTTTCTGCATAAAATCGATTATCAGAGTTAATGTAAGGGATGTTTTTAGGGAATAACCACATTCCTTAAGGTTAAATCCATGGCGTTGTCAGTTAAGTCCAGGGGATGTCCCCTGCTTGCTGGGAAGCAGCTGCTCATATATTCTTGAGGTGTGATTGAAAGCATTAAATGACTCCTGAACATGGTCATTGGGATGTACTCGCTATGTTCCAGCAACGTACTATAAACTATAACGTCACAATGACGAATATACAGGAATCACATTCTATTAATGAATGTTCTGTGATGCAGAGAGCAGGTGAGGAAAAGGGGGGGGGGGGAGCGGTGTGTGTGTGTGTGTGTGTGAGTGTGTGTGTGAGTGTGTGTGTGAGTGTGTGAGTGTGTGTGTGAGAGTGTGTGTGTGTGAGTGTGTGTGTGAGTGTGTGTGTGAGTGTGTGTGTGAGTGTGTGAGTGTGTGTGTGAGTGTGTGAGTGTGTGAGTGTGTGTGTGAGAGTGTGAGAGTGTGTGAGTGTGTGAGTGTGTGAGTGTGTGTGTGAGAGTGTGTGTGTGTGTGTGTGAGTGTGTGTGTGAGTGTGTGTGTGAGTGTGTGAGTGTGTGAGTGTGTGTGTGAGTGTGTGAGTGTGTGAGTGTGTGTGTGAGAGTGTGAGAGTGTGTGAGTGTGTGTGAGAGTGTGAGTGTGTGAGTGAGTGAGTGAGTGATTAAATGACATCTGAAAAGAGGAGAAAAGTGAAAGTAAATAAAAGGAAAGCCCTTTTCGTGGGTTTAAACCCAGCCTGCTTCCGGTCTCCTCATGTGGACGTGTAGGGATCTTTAACATCTTTTATCAGCCATTAGCTATGTTTATAACCCATTATATGTGTTTTACCGGCCGTTGTCGCGTCTATTAGCTTTTATCAGAAACGTGTCTGATAGGCTGTTGCGCGGCGTCGAGGGAGCCAATAAACATATTTATATTTATAATAAACAATAAATGTATTTTCTGAAAGAGTCATGTTTCTTTGTTGTGCTCTAATATAGTAATTGTCTGTAATTAAAAAAGAAAATAATTAAGAATTCTTATCATTTCACTTCCAATTAGATATTGTTTTTAATAACTCACATTTAGTCTGTGTTTCAAGATTATAAACATTCATAATTTAAATAAATAATGATTTACTTTCATTAAAAACATTTATATTTTCCCTCCACAAGATGGCAGTAAAGCACTTCCACACTCAGATTTCTGTTTAGTGAAATGTGTTTTTCTCTTAACTGACCTGCTGATGGCGCTGTGAGGATTATCATTATTATTATTATTATTATTATTATTATTATTATTATTATTATTATTATTATGTAAAACTGCTAACATTACAGTGGCACAAGTAGGAGTAATTATAGAATGGATAAAAGTTTTTTTTTGAAACATTATATATATATATATATATATATATATATATATATATATATATATATATATATAACTCAATATATAAAGCCACAAATAATAATAAACACAGTGTTAATAGTGATAATAGTGTTTAGCTGAGTGTGTATAAGTCATTTGTAAGTGGATTTGGATAAAAGCATCTGCTAAATAAATAAATGTAAATGTAGTTTTTACTGCCTGAGATGTTCTATAAGGACATTGACCACAGATTCATCACTACAAGAGCCACTCACTCAACTCAAACACAGATCACCACATTATACTAAAAATAATCAAAGCACTTTTATTTCATTGAATGTATAAAAATAGATGATTGTTACACAATATGAAAAAGAGCAAACAAAACTGTGTATAATGTAAAATATTTACTTCTTCTCATTGTGGAAAGATAAAAAGTCACAGTTGCTTGTATATTGTTTATTAAGATGTAACTGGCCACCATTCATTTAAAAAGTGAGAATATTGAATTAAACCTGAGATTATAAACAAAATACTGAGAATAAGGAAACAAACCTGAGAATTTAACATCAAAATATATATTTATGATACTTACATATACTATATCTGGCTTTCAACACAGCCAGCTACCTAATAAACATCACAACAAAAAATGCAGTACAGCAAGCTATCTAATTATCATGTCATAGTATGACTATTTCATAAAGGAATTCTCTAATCCATTTCAATTATATGTTTTATAGTTAAAAGCACAGCATTGAACATAAAGATAAATGTGTTTTAAAATGAATAAACAAGTATTGATTTAAGGAATAAAAATCTTTTTGTTCTTTTGGCAAGTGGCTTATAGTTACTAACACATTTCTAAAAACACTGAATAACAGGTTGATAAATGTAAAACATTAAGATGAATATTATAGCAGTTTAGATGAAAGAATAGGTGAGATAAATGAGGTGTGGTGTGTCAGTGATATTTAAGCTGACTTATAGCATTAAAAGTGTTGTAAAAGAAAAGCTGGAGACACTGCATTAAGTCATATGAAAGGTGATGTAACTCTCCTACTCTATTTGCTAATAACTAGGGGGAAATGAACACAGCTCAGAAAACAGGACATTTTTGGAAGTATAATAAAATCATTTTTTGTGTTTATAAAAGTTGAAATGTAATTTCCTGAGAAAAGGCCTTTGGTGGCGTGTCTCAGTCACATGGTCCCTGTCTTTCTGAGATTTCTCCTCCACGTCATCATATTCTGTAAAATAAATACATTTACCTCTTTAATATATCCTTTGTATTGTATTAATTGTTATGTAAAACCTTAAAAATACAGTAAATGACGCACTATGTAGGAATGTCTTTAATATTCTAGCAATAAAAAAGTGAAAAAAGGACATTTATCAATTCAGCTTTCTTTATATTAACACAGGCCATGTGTATAAGATGTGGAAGTAAATGAGACATAAATATAGGTCTTATCTAAACTGCTTAATAAATATGGCTGCACTTGTTAAATGACAGAATGGAGATTACAGAACAGAAAGCTGATATTTATATTATATCTCATATATAATATAGTCACGCTTTAACTTTGCTGCGTTTGCACTCGCGTACATTACCGGAATAAACATCTCACTCACTTTCTGTCTCTCCTACATCCTGTTCCTCAGTGATGACATCATCATAATCTTCTGGACTGTCTACTGAAGAAATAAATGAATAAGTAATAAAGCACTGTGTGTGTTGCTGTTATAGTAAAATACTGAGTTACAGGGTGGTGTGATGAAGCTGAGTTACTGCTACCACCCTAACGTTGATCATTTAACTATAACAGCATGTCCCCAAGTGTTTTATTCCTCTTACACCATGGGAATTTCACAACAATTGCAGTTTTTCATTTAGTAAAGAATTAGATGTTGTAGTTTTTATCCATTTATAGTTACAGATAATGTTGTAGAGCTTTGGAAAAACAAGTTCCTTTTCTCACTTATGTCATAGCAGCTATAAACAGTGGTTCCTCACCAGCTTTTCTTTTTTTGTCTATTTCCAGAAAGAAACTGACCTGTGATGATGTTTGTGTTCGTTTCAGTGGGAACTGCATCATTGTAGTTCTCGGACACGTCCTCTGTCAGAATGTAGAGATAAAAGCTATTAAATCCACACGACTGTCATTAATGATCATTTGGATGCTTGTGGATGCAATACTGTCACATTATTATCATACCTGTCAGTATAACTGACTTCTGATCAGCTGTAACGGCGTCATCATAATTCTCAGCTTCATCCTCTACACCAAAACACAGATATTTAAAGATATTTAAAGTGTACTGAAGAGGCAGTTTGTACACTGTGTATTTGATGACACAATGCAAAATGACATGGTATACATGTAAAAAATGTCACTACACACAAACCAATAAACAAACTTATTTGCAGTCTGTGTGTTTCATTTATACTGCTTTCTAAAACTAATCCCAAAACAGAACCACACCATCCACGTTATCAGGGATCGGTCCAGCAGTGACGGCATCATCGTAGTCCTCTGGTGGGTCAACTCTTCCCGTATCACCTAAATGAAATAAAAGCAGAGGCTCTGTACAAACAGCTCCATCACATTCTGACCTCATGGTTTAATGTGAAGTCAGTAAATTGATGTCATCAGTTAACAACTGCACCCACTTATGAAGTCACTGGTGTCGATGACATCATCATAATACTCAGCCTTTTCTCCAATCCCAGACTTTACTGTGAAAAGAACAATTGGTTTGTTTTGGGTTTTTAAACACATTTATACTCAATAAAATCCTCCTCCAAAGAAGCTTTGATAAATTTGATAAGAGGGATTTCAGAAGCTTAAAGTAAGATAAGGTTGATTGTGAGATGTCATGTGTCAGCATTAAAACACTGGAGTTCCTGTAATTCTTCTATACAATACATCATAATCACGTCTCAGAAAGGACACATTTAGTCATTTCTGATTTTTAATTGCAGTTCTAATATCTTTCAGTTAATGGAGTTAGACAAACTCACACTCTGGCCTTTTTTACCTGAGAGAAGCTCATCATCCACATGCTCATACCCAGAATGCTGTTCTTCAGAGAGGAGACTTCCTGTTAGAGGAGAGCAGCACAGTCATGAGACGTGTTCAGAAAAGCAGATCACCAACACACACACACACACACACAGAGGGACTGAGGGAGAGAGACGGGGGATGCACCTGTGCAGTAAAATGCATACACACACACAGGAGTGCACACACACACAAACAGACACACACAAACGCATACAAACACACACATGCAGGTGCACGCAGAAACACACACATACACACTCCCCTTGAGGTAAACACACAGTTCACGTATTAAATGTTAATCAGGACATCCAGTAACCACCATATGGTTTATGGGGACTCACACACACACAACCACCCACACACACACACACACACACACACACACAGGGAGAGCGTTTGAGGGGGGCAGGAAATCGCATGCACACACAAACACACACACACACGTGCACTAAATCAGAAGCTTTAATAGATGTTTATCAGCAGAATTCTGTCTCTACACCACATGTACTCTAACTGCACATTTCCTCTCACACACATTTAGTTTATTTTTATTGATTTGTTGTAAAGAAATAAATCAGACTGGATTTGGGGGAAAATATTGCTTTAATCACTGAGTTTGCATTGAGGTGTGTATTTTGTATTGAGTGATTTGATCGTTTGCATGCAGTGAATTTCAGCTACAAGTTTAAATGGAATACAATAAGTGTGATGTAGAACAGTCCACATATCACTCACCTCTTTGAGTGGAGCTCGTCCTTCTTCTAGTGATGTATCTGTGGTTGATCTCCTCATAGACGGCCTCAGGCTGAGTCTTACGCCTCCTCTTAGAGACAACTGGGAGTGGATAATAATAATAATAATAATAATAATAATAATAATAACTTTAATGAAATTCTTACAGGACAATTTTAACAGCAGGATAAAATGTAATTAGTATTTACAGGTATGTCTCGTACCTCTCCTGAGCACTCTGTTCTGGTAAAACAGGACCAGCAGAAGCACTAAGGCCAGGAAGAGCAGCGTTCCCAACACAAAGAGAACCAGTGGAGGGGTGGGTGGAGCTTTAGGTGCTGGAGGATTTGGAGGAGCTCTTACTGAAGTTAAAAACACAGAAGAGGATCTTGATACGACACTGTAATCATAAATATTTACAAAAATGATGAACAGTAATAGATATACATACCTGATTTGGTGGTGGTGATGATGGTGGTGGTGGTGGTGGTGGTGTTGATGGGTGTAGTAGTGGACACGTCTGTATTTACAGAATATAAAAACACTTTCTATCATGTAATAAAATATACTCTCACTAAATAAGGGTTATGACCTGCTGATCAGTGTATTACAGTTTAGGGTCTGAGCTTTCAAACTAATATCTAAGATTATAAATAAAAGTTATCAGGTCTTAACACTGGGAGAAAAGTGTAATGAGTGGAGACAGGAAGCTGAAAAGTTAGCACACCCCTCTGACCTGCACAGGTGACTCCAGCAGGAGAGCAGTCAGTGTGGTTCTTCAGGGAATGATGACAGTCCCACAGGTGAATCTCATCCCCTCGACACTTCACTCTGTTCAGCCAGATAGTCCCTTCACCAGGACCAGAACTAACATTCCTATCAGCACTCAGCGCCGACCCACAGCCCAGCTGTCTGCACACCACCCGAGCGTTACTGATGTTCCACTGATCATCACAAACGGAGCCCCACGTAGCGTTATGATACACCTCCAACCTCCCAGAGCAGCTTCCCTCTACTCCACTCAGCCTGAGAGACCAGTGCTCTACATCACACACATCACACATGAGGAAACACACCAACGCTGAATAACAGCTCCAGTCACACAGCTCACTACAACACAATGATACATCAACAAGAACTGACTGTCATCTATTAAAACCATCCTACACCTGTTGAATTCTGGCTTCTGATTGGTCAGAAGTTGTTGATTAATTTTCTGAATCAGCAGATCTGACAGTATATGTCTACTGCATATATTCTTGTACATTAACAGCTCATTCACTGGGATGTGTATGGTGAACGTGCCACGTGCTCATAATAAGTGGACAGTTTAAAAATTGATTGGTTACTTAACAAAGGAAAAGTTCTGCAATCTCTCTCTTCTATATGGTGAAGTTTTCTGTAAGGAGACATTTACTTAGCATTTTTGGAAGGAGTCTCCAGTATCAGTGCTTCATAAGTAGAGATAAATCTGTAACTTTGGGTTTTCAGGACTTAGGAGTTTATGCTTTGTGGTTAAGACAAACTGGGTTTTTTGTCTTAGTAACTTGAATAATCGGACAGATGAGGGAATGTCTGTTTATCGCGGCTATGTGACAACAGGAACTACCTTGTTGGCTTTCCAACATGTAAATGTAATTACAAATAAATAAAATGCATGATGTTATTTTATAATTACACAGTGTTTTATTCTTTACATAGCACAATGGGTATTTTGAGGGAGAATCATATTTGTGTTCACTTTATGCTCATTTTAGTTTTATTTTTTACCAAAATAATTTGATGAATTTGTTCCTGAGTGGTGCAACAGAAAGGCCATCACCCTATTGTCCGGAATTCTCGAGTTTGAATCCCACCGATGGCACAGCCGTCCGTGGCTGGGAGAACCCTAGGGTTAGGTTTATGGCTAGGGTAACCCTAACCCTAAACCTAAAAATAATGACTAGTGCATACTTATGCATGTGAAGGTGGACGGGTAGCACGTTCCTCAGAGTGTGTTACGCCACGTTGCATGAAAGGCATCTTTGGTTAGTCAAGATGCACTCGGCTGACTTCATGTGTCTCGGAGGAAGTATGTGATAGGGAGACCTAACTAGAGGGTGGGAATTTGTGAAGACTAAATTTGTGAGAAAATCAGGAGCTAAAGTTTTTAAAAAAATAATTTATATAAGATTGCATCAGATTGTAGTGGTTCCCTACTCAAACCTACTATGTAAGTTTCATGACAATGGGTCAGTGTTAACCCTGTTAAAATACTGATGAAATCTGATCTGTGTAAGTATCATGTCATCATTAAAGATCCACACAGATTAGCCTAGATATGCATTCTACTAAATTTCAGCTCAGTAGAGCTTATGTTTATTGAGAAAGTTATTTGAACTTAGCCAAGCCCTGCTCCTGATGTATGGCCATGGCCGTGACTTTGAATATGAATTCAGAATGGTTTCAGGTTATCAGCATGTTTTTGATCATTCTTGAGTTTCACATTCTTCTGAATAGTTTGACATCATATTTTTTGAAGATTGGCCAAATATCCTAGCACTACATTGCAAAAGTATATTATTTTATGCAAATTGTCAAAAATTTTAATTGGCAGATATAAATGTTTCAAAAATCAGTTTTGTTTGGATTGAGGAGGACAACCAAGACAAAAAAGACACTTTAATGTACATTGGATATTCCAAGAGATATGCTGGGTTTCGTGTGCAGAAACATGAATAGCACCTCACAGTGGCCAAATTGATTCTGATTGCATCAGACTGTAGTGGGTCCATACCCAAACCTACCATTCAAGATTCGTTATGATAGCCCTGTCAAATGCCTGATGAAATCTGATTAGCTGATGGCAGCCATGTTTTTTTAAATTTTTTTTTTATTAATTAAAGTCATCATCAAAAATTCATTTACAGATAAGCACATATGAAATTTCACAATCAAACGTATGGTTCTTGAGAAACTAATTTCCTGAGAAGTTATTTTACCATGGCTCCACCCCACTGTTAAGTCTGTGCCTTGTTTGTATTGATTGAAATGTGTCGGCCATATTGTTTATGAATGTCAACATGTTTTTGATCATTACTGAGGTTTACTGAGTAATTTAACATCAAAACTGTAAAGATATGACAAGGACTAGTACTAGGACAAGTTCCAAAAAGTAGGTTTTGCATATAATGCAAATTAGCAAAAAAAAAATGTAAGACGGTGGAGCTAAATAGTTCTTGAGGTGTTTTTGGTTAAGAGAACCCAAAAAAATGGCAAGAAGAATTTTGTTTGTAAGACTCATGGTTCATGAGATATGACCACAATCACACCGATTGGGCTCATCTCACTTGCCTGAGCAGCTGCAGGGAGTGCTGCCTGTTGATAAAATTTCATATCTCTACAACTTAATGTTTGGTCTGCACAAGGCAGAAAGCAGAAGCAGAAGAAGAAAAAGAAATGTCCTTACTTGAACAATATTTCTGAAAAGGAAATGAAGAGCATGTTCCATGAGTATGTAGAAACGCTCCATCTCCTGCAGTAATAAAATGAAATAATGAAAAATGTCAAGGCTGTGTCTCTCAGAGCATTCAGACTTTAGATTTATTATTTATGCACATTTTACAGCAATGTATAAACTTGTAAAGCCCAGAGAAAGAATCCTCCCACCTGTGCAGGTAATATGAACCACCTCATCACGATTATCACATCTGTTCTGTCCCCAGGGTGAAGATGGACAAGTCAACAGATTAGAGTCGTGTTTCCTACATTTCACATGATCCAGCCAGTTAGGAGCAGATTCGACTCTCGCTCTGGCCGAGACCAGACGCTCGCGTCTTCCACAGTTCAACTCTCGACACACCATATCTGCTGTTTCTAACTCCATCTGATTGTGACACACATTACCCCAGGTTCCATTGTAGAACACTTCCAGATTCCCCTCACAGCCCTCCGTGAGTCGGATCTCTTTAAACTCTGGTGAGAGAAGGATGACTTGCACTTAATCTGTAAAAATCCTGTTTTATTGACTCAGTTAAATATTTGTAATTTTATCTTTATGTAAAAAGATTTTCAACATGATTTTTAACATTTGGATCACATTTTTTTGGATTAGATTTATTTTCTCCCCAGATTTTCTCCTTAATTTGCTAATAGCCAGTTCCTACCCTACAGTTAGGTCTCCCATATCACATGACAACTACCAACCAGGGAGGGTGCAGGCTTTCACAACTGCATCTATTTGAACTGCTGCATATGCAACATCAGGGGTTGGAGTAACACACCAGAGGAACATGCTAAGTGCTATCTACTTACTTCTGCATACATGAGCTCATAGTTGCCCATGCTTGGCTAGTGTGATGGAGGAGATAGAGTATGTTACCCCTCCCACCCTGAGAGCAAGGCCAATTTTGCTCTCTTGGACTCCAGGCCATCGTTGGGATTCGAACTCGTGATCACCAGACAGGGCGAACGCATTTCTGTTGCGCCACTCGGGAGCCCCAAAACAGATTACTTTTTATAAATAGGACCTTAATAACATTTATTTCTGGTGCGTTAGTATGTTGGGATCTCAGTATTGAGAACACAAACACAGGAATGTTTTACATATTTACAGGTTTAATCTCAGTCATTACACTGTACCTGAGCACACGACTCCTACGTCCTCCTGGTGTCCACAGTCACCCTCTTCACACAGCTGAAATCTGCAGTTCCACAGGGACGTCTCGTTCCCCTCACACTCCACCTCATTCAGCCATATGGACCCAGTTCCAGGACCAAACCAGGCTGGTATGTGGGTACTGAGGGCCACTCCACACTGCAACTGTCTGCACACCACCTGCGCATCCTCAATATCCCACGAGTCATCACACACTGTCCCCCACGAGCCACTGTGGAAAACCTCCAGCCTTCCTGCACAGTCTCCCCCAGAACCAACCAGCCTGATGGACCTGAGGTCTGGGTCACACACACATTTTGTGTAATGCATAACACAGGAAGCACAACTCTAACTGTTGGGCCCTGATCTAAGTTTTCAACTAATTACACTCTGCATCATACCATTATGAAATATATTAAATAATTGCAAACTATATTTACTTGTGTGGCAGGTGGGGGTGTTTAACAGGAGTCTGCAGGGGGAGTGTTTGTCTCTCTTTCCCTCTCTTAGTGAGTTAAGCCTGTGTGTTTATGTGCATGTCAAGTGTACACAAATGAGACAGGATCAGCTGCAAGAAAGCAGCCAAGACTCCACTTGTCTATATTTTCCCTGTGCTGTGGCATGTGATAAACTAAAGATCAATTGCAATCTCAACCTGAATCCACTTCTCAAATGACACCATTTGCTAATCTATTTCGTATTTACTTACCCATTTATTTTTGTAATTACTTACTTATTTAATTTAGTGCTTAAAACATGCTAATTTACTGTATTTAGTATAGTATACTCAGTAAGCATGTACACCGACTCATTACTAAACTAATTCACATGTAGCTTAAACTGTCAAATTACTTAATTTACACGAAAGGTTGATGTGTCAAAAGGCAACCTTACTCAACAGCAGCCTGCCAAATAACTTATCCTACTGATCAAACTGAACATTTCCTATCCTACATTTTAAAGTGTTGATTTTGTACATGCCTGTTCACCTGGTAGGTGTTGTGTTGCTTACCTGAGCAGATGATGTGCTGCTTACCTGAGCAGGTGATGTACAGCTGTTCCCCGGAGCTGCAGTTGACAGGTTGTGCACTGCTGCAGTTCCCCAGATGAGCTTCACTCCCAGAGCAGCTGAAACCCGTTACACACATGTGTTTGTGTTCAGTGGTGGATGGAGAGGAGCGGTAGTTCAGCACGGAGCCACAGCCCAGCTGTCTGCAGAGCACAGACGCCTCAGACAGACTCCACGAGTCCAGGAGAACTCTCCTCCAGTCCTGCCTGAAATAAATCTCCACCTCCCCCTGACACTCGCTCCCTCCAGACAACCGCACTCGCCCCTCATGAAACGCCACGGATGATCCTGAAGCAGAGGAACATCATTTAAATATTCTAATGAACACTGACTTTATTCACTAACGTGGTGTAGGTGACGTTAATATCTCACCATTACAGATGACTCCAGCATCGTGTTTATGAGAGCATGCAGCTCCACTCCATGATGAGATGCCACATTGTGATAGGTGTGTCTCCTTCCCCTGACAATCAAACACATCAGCCCAGATGTGGCCACTCCCCTCCCCAAACCAGTCGACCTCCACCACAGCCACAGCACTCCCACAATCCAGCTGTGCACAGAGAACATCTGCAGCTCTCATATCCCAGCCTACAGCACAAACTGTGCCCCACTCCCTGAGGTACTGGAGCTCCACTCGACCAGAACAGGAGTCCGGTCCGTTCACCAGCCGCGCCCCTGTGTGACCTGAACAAACAGCTGAGAGCTCAATGAAACAGGAAAATTATCAAAGAAGCATTAAAGTTTGATTGACAGGTATGTGTTCTCTATTTAAACAGAAGTTAAATCATGATACTTCACCAGAACATATTAATCCCACATCGTTGTAATGGGAGCAGTTTGAGTGTTTGAGTGAAGATGATGTTGGACAGAAGGTAATCTCAGGTTCGGTTCCTCTACACTGAAGCTCCTCTGTCCACACCTGACCCTCCCCTCGGCCAAAAGCAGCTGATCCCAGCACCTCCACAGGAATCCCACAGCTCAGCTCTCGACACACAACCTCTGCATCCTGCTGGTCAAAGTCAGCATCACATGGTGTGACCCAGGAACCTCCATGAAGCACCTCCACTCTCCCAGAGCACCGGTGAGGACCAGCAGTGAGAATTGGCTCTCTGTGACCTGTGTTTTATGTAATTGTGTAAATAGTGTGCACATTTTCAACAAGACAGAGTATCAAAAAATCATTATAAAGTAGTTACAAAATGATTTAAATTTAAATAAAGTCTAAATTTTTATTTATATACTTGAAATGAGTCAATTCAATCGTAATTATTTAATTAATTGAAATATATTTTCTAAATCCAGCAGTTTACCTGAGCAAGTGACTCCAGCATCACGACTGTGACCACAGTAATCCCCCCTCCCATCTGATCTACAGTTCTTCAGTGTCGACTCTGATCCTCTACAGTCCACACCAACCATCCAGATTCGTCCTGATCCTTCTCCAAAGTGACCGTATTGTGGTGCATTTACAGGCTGCCCACAGTGCAGTTCTCTACATACCACTGCAGCATCACCCTCATCCCACCAATGACCACACACTGTTCCCCACTGTCCATCATGAAGAACCTCCACTCTCCCAGCACAGCGACTTCCACCATTCACCAACCTCACACTGTCTGAGATTGAGAGAGAAAGAGATAGATTTATGAGGACTCAAACACATGCTCTCTCACACACACAAACATAAACGGGAACACACACAATCTCTCTCTCACACACACATATACACACTATAAATCCTGTGGAAATTGTAAACATTAATCGGGACCTGATTTTATAATTGAGGCCTCAGAAAAACCCCTGAGGATGATGTGTGTACGCTCATGAACAGCTTTTTAAATTCTATAAAAATGAAAGACTTTCACTGTTTATAAAGTTACGATCAGTCCAGGAAAGTTTCTCCCATTTCAGGATTAAAAATGGTGGCTACTGTTAAAGTGAGAAGTGTGTGATGTTTTAGTGTGAATAATCAGTGTGTACTTACCAGCTGCTGTGAGTGTGAGTGTGGATGAGAGAAGAATAAAAGTCAGACAGATTTCCATCTCCCTCCTCGCTGTACACGATGTGTTCACCTCCACTCGCCCAGAGAGACTGAGAGAAGTGTGTCCCCTCACTCAGCCCCCTACAGAGAGAGAGAGACAGAGAGACAGACAGAGAGAGAGAGACAGCCACCAATCACACACACTGTAACCTTATTAGAAAGACGAGAGGAAATCATCACACAGCCTCAATAACAAATCAGACGAGGCATCTCTCACTTTCTCCATATATATCAAAATAACGTCAGCGCTGATGAACAGAGCTCCACCTCCCGTCTCTGAGGTGTGACTGAGGAACAGAGCTCCGCCTCCCGTCTCTGAGGTGTGTGACTGACGAGAGTCGACCACATCACACACTGATTTCAGAGAGAGGAAGCACTCGGCTGTCATACAGCATTAATGCCTGACAGCTGCACAGAGCAGATACACACACTGATAAACCACTGCAGCACACTGCAACTACATCAGCTACACACACACACACACACACACTTAATATTTATCATTAAATTATTATAACATTAAAACACACTTTAAACCATTTCTAGACTTTTTACTGAAGTTAAAATATATTTGCTAATAATTTTAAGAAATATTAGAAAAATGGCATGCTTATATAGCGCTTTTATCCAAAGAGCTTTACACTGTGTCTCATTCACACAAACACACACACACACCAATGGTGGCAGAGCTGCCATGCAAGGTGCTAACTTGCCATCGGGAGGAACTTGGGGCTCAGTGTCTTGCCCAAGGACACTTCGGCATGTGGAGTCATGCGGGCCGGGAATCGAACCACCAACCTACGATTAGAGGACAACCCGCTCTACCACCTGAGCCACAGTGAAATTACCATTTCACTACCAATTAGTTATTTTTGAATTACACACACATTTAGTCTGGGTTTCAGAATTAAAAGTATTATTCAAAAATATATATTATGTCATAATTTTTTATTACTGATAACATAAAAATTTTCCATTCACAAAATGGCAGTAAAGCACTTCCACACTCAGATTTCTGTTTAGTGAAATGTGTTTTTCTCTTAACTGACCTGCTGAGGGTGCTGTGAGGATTATTATTATTATTATTATTATTATTATTGTTATTATTATTATTATTATTATTATTATTATTATTATTATTATTATTATTATTATTATTGCAATGTACAAATATTCGTAGTTATAGAAGTGATAAAATATACAAACAAACAGGATAGAATACAATATTTATTCTCATTGTACAAGTACAGTGAAGTTTGGAAATTTGGAAATTGTTAACAATTCCCTGTAAAAAAAAATAAATAAAATGGTGCAGTATAAGCTTGTGCAATATTTATTATTATTATTATTATTATTATTATTATTATTATTATTAGTCACATATTGGAGTTGAGGACGGATGCAAATGCAGATAAGAGCTTTATTATATGAGAGACATGCAGACAAATCCAAATCGTGAAACGCAGATGTGGTCATAAACAGACAATAGGTCAGGTGATCGGCAAACGGGCATAAATGAGGCAAAACAAGAATCGAAAACGAGGGCTAGAACAAGATCAAAACTAGGACACAAAACACGAGGAACAACGGCTTGGTATATGGAAAACACACATAATACTTTGCAAAGACTAATGTTCAAACAGTCTCTTTTATGTGTGTGTGATTAGAATGAAAGTGAGTGTTCTGGGAATTGCGGTCCATGACGGCCATGTTTGTAGGCCGCAGTGCAGAATGGGAAATGTAGTCACTGGTTTGCTGTGATATGACAGAACAGGAACTTGACTTGAGAGGCCGTCTCTTCGACCTCGGACAGGAACTTGGCTTGAGAGGCAGTCTCTTCAGCCTCAGACTGGAACCTGACTTCATGCTGGAGCTCTGGAGATGAGACAACCTCATGGGTCTCGAGCTGGAGATCTGGGGAGGAGGTCCCTTGTTGACCTCCAGTTGGGGCTCCGGAGCTAAGATTATCTCGTTGGTCTCAGGTTGGAGCTCTGGAGATGAGGTCGCCACATGGACCTCCAACTGGAGCTCTGGAGCTGAGACTACTTTGTGGGTCTCATGCTAGAGCTCTGCAGGTGAGACCACCTCGTGGCTCTCAGGTTGGAGCTAGGGAGATGAGGTCGCCACATTGACCTCTGGCTGGAGTTTTGTACATAAGACCACCTCATGGAGCTCCTGCTGGAGCTCTGGGGAGGAGGTCGCCACTTTGACCACTGGCTGGAGCTCGGCAGGTGAGACCAACTCATGGGTCTCAAGTGGGGAGGAGGTCACCACGTTGACCCCCAGCTCGAGCTTGGCAAGTAAGACCACCTCATGGGTGTCAGGTTGGAGCACTGGGGAGGAGGTCGCCATGTTGACCTCCGGCTGGAGCTCTGTGGGTGAGACCACCTCGTGGGTCTCAGGTTGGAGCGCTGCCCTTGCTCTCTTGTGAAGCCATTTGTGGGTATGCGAGCTACCTTTAAAAAATTCCCAGGAGCAGAAATATGATTTGTGGATCCCAAGATTACTGCATGTAGGACACTGTAGGGTGGCTTCTTTACGGCAGCCCTCTGTCTTGCATGCCTGTATCACTCCTACTGCCGCCCTGTCAGTCTGGTACTGGAGCTGAACTGTGGAGGCCTTGTCGATCCACTCATAAAAGGTGTGGATCGGCAAATCAGGCTTGCTCGTCACAATGACTCCTCTCAAAATTTTATCCAGGTTGTAGCTCTGCCCTGGACAGCTTGGGATTCACCAGGATCGAAAATTGCATTTGGCAGTGGAACATGAACTGCCTTGGGTAGCCGCCCAATCCATAATTCGGGTCTGGGAGTTCTATATCTATCCACTGGGGAAACTGGACTGACATGAATGGTGGCCAGACATTCCTATGTACACTGGCGTGATGCTCTCCACACTCTCATGCGGCATCCATAATAGGTGAAGTATTCTGTTAAGTAATGGAGTTGAGGACAGATGCAAAAACAGATAAGAGCTTTATTATATGAGAGGCAGGCAGAGAAATCTAAATCGTGAAACATAAACATGGTCATAAACAGGCAATAGGTCAGCCGATCGGCAAATGAGGATAAATGAGGCAAAACAAGAATTGAAAATGAGGGCTAGATCAAAACCAGGACACAAAACACGATAAGCAAAAGCTGGGTAGACAGAAAATCCACGTTATACTTCACAAAGACTAGTGTTAAAACAGTCTCTTTTATGTGTGGTGTGATTGTGTGTGAGCTTGGATGCAGATGTGTGTTGATGAGAATGAACGTGAGTGTGCTGGGAATTGTGGTCCATGGTGGCCAAGTTTGTAGGCCTCAGTGCAGGATGCGAAATGTAGTCACTGGTTTGCTGTGATATGACATTATTATTATTATTATTATTATTATTATTATTATTATTATTATCTGCTATAAAACTGCCAACAACTCCTGAATAGTGTTTATGTCTGGAGTTACGATGTGTGTAAAACGAGTGTGTGTGTGAATGGGTGAATGGGTGAATGAGAACCAGTGTAAAGTGCTTTGTTGAACCACAAGGTTAAAAAAAAATGCTATATAAGTGCAGACCATTTACCATGACTGTTGTTAAAAGCTGCTCATTCGTAGGTGTTACCTGAGCAGGTGATGTACAGCTGTTCCCCGGAGCTGCAGTTGACAGGTTGTGCACTGCTGCAGTTCCCCAGAAGAGCTTCACTCCCAGAGCAGCTGAAACCCGTTACACACATGTGTTTGTGTTCAGTGGTGGATGGAGAGGAGCGGTAGTTCAGCACGGAGCCACAGCCCAGCTGTCTGCAGAGCACAGACGCCTCAGACAGACTCCACGAGTCCAGGAGAACTCTCCTCCAGTCCTGCCTGAAATAAATCTCCACCTCCCCCTGACACTCGCTCCCTCCAGACAACCGCACTCGCCCCTCATGAAACGCCACGGATGATCCTGAAGCAGAAGAACATCAATTAAATATTCTAATGAACACTGACTTTATTCACTAACGTGGTGTAGGTGATGTTAATATCTCACCATTACAGATGACTCCAGCATCGTGTTTATGAGAGCATGCAGCTCCACTCCATGATGAGATGCCACATTGTGATAGGTGTGTCTCCTTCCCCTGACAATCAAACACATCAGCCCAGATGTGGCCACTCCCCTCCCCAAACCAGTCCACTTCCACCACAGCCACAGCACTCCCACAATCCAGCTGTGCACAGAGAACATCTGCAGCTCTCATATCCCAGCCTACAGCACAAACTGTGCCCCACTCCCTGAGGTACTGGAGCTCCACTCGACCAGAACAGGAGTCCGGTCCGTTCACCAGCCGCGCCCCTGTGTGAGCTGAACAAACAGCCGAGAGCTCAGTGAAAGAAGAAAATTAACAAAGACAGCTTAAAGTCTGATTGACAGGTATGTGTTCTCTATTTAAACAGAAGTTAAATCATGATACTTCACCAGAACATATTAATCCCACATCGTTGTAATGGGAGCAGTTTGAGTGTTTGAGTGAAGATGATGTTGGACAGAAGTATATCTGAGATTCAGTTCCTCTACACTGAAGCTCCTCTGTCCAACTCTGATCCTGTACAGTACAAATCATGTATCAATATTTCTCCTGATCCTTGTCCAAACTCAGCCAAATACCGCAGCTCTACAGCCTCCCCACGGCGCAGCTCTCTACACACCACTGCAGCCTCCTTCATATCCCAGGCAGAACCACACACTGTTCCCCACTGTCCTTCCTGCAGAACCTCCACTCTCCCAGCACAGTGACTTCCACCATTCACCAACCTCACAACACTTTTGACTAGTCAACTTAATCCTTCACATGGTATTCATAAACTGCCATAACTTTCTGCTACTCTATGGATCATGTTGAAGTTTGAACAAAATGGTTTGACTTAATATCCGCAGCAGTAGTGTAACAAGTCATTTCTTCAAGTTGTAGAAACATCTAAAGGATGATCAGTGGAAACAGGATGCAGCTGAGCTCAATTTTGAGTGTCATGGCAAAGGCTGTGAATACTTATGTACATGTGCTTTTTTATTTTTTATTTTTAATAAATTTGCAAAGATTTCAAACAAACTTCTTTCACATTGTCATTATGGGGTATTGTTTGTAGAATTTTGAGGAAAATAATGAATTTAATTCATTTTTGAATAAGGTTGTAACATAACAAGATGTGGAGAAAGTGAAGCGCTGTGAATACTCTCTGGATGCACTGTATATATATATATATATATATATATATATATA
Source organism: Ictalurus furcatus (assembly GCF_023375685.1). Classification (NCBI taxonomy): domain Eukaryota; kingdom Metazoa; phylum Chordata; class Actinopteri; order Siluriformes; family Ictaluridae; genus Ictalurus; species Ictalurus furcatus. The sequence continues at coordinate 26,436,910 of NC_071273.1, forward strand.
TATATATATATATATATATATATATATATATATATATATATATGTAAACACACACACACACACACACACACACACAGACACCGGGAGAGAGAGGGGGGATGCACCTGCACAGGAAACCATGCACGCATACACACACACACACACACACACACACACATATATACTCACGTATCCACACACACATACACATGCACTCAGAAGCTTAGTTTATCAGCAGAATTCTGTCTCTACACCACATGTACTCTAACTGCACATTTCCTCTCACACATATTTTGCTTATTTTTATAGATTTTTTTGTAAATAAATAAATCACACTGGATTTGGGGGTAAATATTGCTTTAATCACTGAGTTTGGGGTCATTATGAGTCATTATGGGGTATTATTTGTAGTATTTTGAGGAAAATAATGAATTTAATCCATTTTGATTTTGTAATAAGGCTGTAACATAACAAAATGTGGAAAAAGTGAAGCACTGTGAATACTTTCCGGATGCACTGTAGTCTCAAATCTGCTCTTATGATTGTTTTCTGTCAGTATGGAGAAGGGGTGGGGTTTAATGAAGCCCCGCAACTTCTTGATTGGACCAGTCTGAAGCGGATGGGTCCTGTACCAATCCCATTTCCTCCCGTGCTGGAGAGTTGCCAAGTCCGCTTATAATACATCATTTTGGAAATCTTTTTTTCTGAAAAAAAAGTTGGTTTATCAGAAGTGTTTAAACTTTTGAAACAAAAGTTTGTTCTTGTTTTAAAAAATATGTTGCTTGTTAGGAAAATCTGACAAGAGAATTCTTTTTTTTTTTTTTACATTTATGGTCACTATTTTCACCAATGTACTGACATTGTCTATTCACAACCTCACAATAATATCAGTGCTGTACAGTATTTTGCCCTCCCACAATTATTACACGTTAAAACAACAAACAAACAAAACAAGCATAACATACTCATCTACTAATAGTAGTTATGGTTGTAATCTCCGTTTCCATCTCTCAGTCATATTCTGCTGCAGATGATCAGAGATGAGTGGATAGTGCCTGTCCTCCCTATAAGCTTTGTTGCTGTTTGATCATTTTATTAAATAAATCATTTTTTCACTTTTTACACTGCGAGTGGTTTCTGTTTAATATGTTGCAGGCTCATTTACTGAGTCTGTTTACATTGAGGCTGTAACAGACTATAATAATATAATATAATAATATTGAGCTTGTTTTGGGCTTGTTTTTGAAGCTGCAGTTGCTTATTTGTCTCGCGAGAGTTGGCAGCACTGGTTGAGACATTGTTGTGAAACGTAAGTGTCTCTGCACACATCATTTGACTGACATGTCTAAAATAGCTATTCCCTTTCAAAGGGAACTTCGACGTTGCATTTAGCATAACACTATGGGGAGCGCCTCTTGCGCGCGACCGGCATCTGAGGCTTTTGTAAAATCATGCCTATTTATAGGCCTGCCATGATCATTTGACGTGGCAATTAAGCGCATCTCGTGATATATATATGGCACTTGTGAACCACACCATCAGCCTTTATTATCTTTAGTGAAAGACTGCATGTCAGTTGTTTGTGTTAAGAAACAAAAAGACGCTTCATTTCCTCGCTATCTTTTCTCAAAATCTCAGAATTTTTCTATACCTTTAAAAAAAATAAAGGAAAAAAAGGAATGAGAGAAAAAAAAACACACACACAAGAATAATAGTAATAATTCCTCTCTGACTCAGAGGAGCCAGAAGGGTGTACTAAAAACTGAGAGCAGCATATAAAGAGCTGCTTGAAGTGATTACTAAGGCTGGATGAGCCTTTTTCTCCCCAGTGAAAGTAAATCCCTGACACTGCAGAAACTCTCCTTTCTTCCAGAAGTGCATGACAAAATATCAGGCTTCTGGGGGAAAATCATGCATAAGCCGTATTTATAACCCTGCAATGTTGGATTATTCAGACATTGTGGGGAATGAACGATATGGCTATTTAGCTATGCTGAAGGTGGAGGAGGCGCTTGCGAGCTACCTCTCTCTATCGACGGCAAGTAATTAGGGGGGCCGGCTTTGCCATCCAAGCCACCGTGTAAGGAACCCAGGGCATTGGTGGGCAAGGCCTATGCGGTAGTAATCATGCTTGTGGGTCACTGCAGACAATGCTGACAGTGTTGCAGGCCTACCAAGCAGACCTGCTGAGTGAGCTCAACATATGGCGGCGTTCAGCCAGTTCCTTCCCTGTTGTCTCGAGTTCACTCGTGGATGCCTGGGCCAGCACTAGTGCGAGAGAGACCCAGAAGGCGAGTATGGCAGCCTGCCAACCCCCGCGGACAGCCAGAGGAACTGGGTGGCCACAGTCGCAGCCTGCTTCTAGGCCTGATCTGAGAATGGTCATAAAGGCCAAGCAGGCAAAGAAGACCCTGAGGGGCCGTGGAGGGACGCATCAGGGGACATGAGGTTGTTAGGGCAGGTAGCCCCCAGTGCTACTGTAGGGTCTCCCTAGCCAAGGCAGTCCCAAGTTTTCAGTGTTCTCTGGTCAGCGAGCTGTCACAGGGCAACGAAAATCTGATTCTTTCCCTCCAATAGAATGTGGAATAGTTAACATCACTAAAAGACCATCTGGCAGGATGGAAACTACTGCCAAATGTGTCTCCATGGGTTCTGTCTACCGTAGAAAAGGGTTACCAGGTCCACTTTATAGTTTGACCCCTCCGGTTCAGAGGTGTGCTCACCACAGTAGTCAGCACAGAGCAGAGCCCAACGTTAGCGCAGGAACAAAGATCCCTCCTGGACAAAGGGGACATAGGGAGGTTTTTAGAGACGTTATTTCCTGGTCCACAAAAAATAGGAGTATGCAATTTTAGATCTGCGTCATCTGAACTGTACTCTTCGGACATACAGGTTCAAGATGCTGACGCCCAAACTTATCGTTCCACAGATTCAGTTCGGGGACTGGTTTGTGACGATAGATCTAAAAGGTGCATATTTCCAAATTTCGCTAGCTTTATCCCCTCGCACCTTCACAAAGTGCATGGATGTCATTCTGGCTCCACTGTGACTCCAGGGTATCCGTGTACTAAACTACCTGGATGACTGGTTAATTCTAGCATGATCCAGGGAACTGGCGGTTCAACATCGAGATCTTGTTCTCGCCCACATGAAGAGCTTAGGGCTCAGGTTGAACCTCAGAAAAGTATGCTTTCCCCAGTGCAGTGGACAACTTTTCTACGGGTTATAAGGATTCTACTACAATGAGGGCGTTTCTATACCCAACATGCGTAGGGTCAATCCTATCAACACTGAGCAAGATAAAGCTGGATCTTGGGAGACTATTGGCGCTTATGGGCCTACTGCACAGGAGACCGATCAGTGGTGGCTGAGAAGTTGGGGGTTTCGTCCAGGGACGGAACCTCTGAGAATAATCAGTGTCACACAGCGATGCCTACTTGCTCTGAGAATTTGAGTGTCCCTGGTTTCTAGCCTTGGGTCGCACTCTAGGGGTGTCTCCTTAGCGCAAGATGGTAATGACAGACACCTCCCTCAAGGACTGGAGTGCGGTCTTAGACAGCTGTCCAGCTCACGGTCTCTGGTGCAGCCCTCATCTGGAGCAGCATATAAATTGCCTAGAAATGTGGGCCATATTTCTAGCACTGAAATTCCTTCTTCCTCAATTGAGAGGTCACCATGTGTTTACAGACAACACACCGGTGGTCTCATATATTGACCACCAGGGAGGATTATGTCCGTGCCCCCTGTTCAGGCAGGGGCAACTAATTCTTCTTTGGGCAGAAGGAAAGATTGTCAGTGAGTGCAATGTACATTTTGGGAATATGGGAGCAGACATCCTGTTGAGGTAGGGGAATTGGTGGCTCCATCCAAAAGTGGTGGAGTCCATATGGCGAGGTTTCGCCAATGTGCCTCCGAGGAGACAACACACAGCCCGCTGTGGTTCACCCTCGCTCCTCCCGCACAATTAGGACTGGACGCCATGGTGCACATGTGGCCAAGGTCACATCTGTACACTTTCCTCCCCCATTGCTCTGCTCCCACAAGTTCTAGCCCTGCTAGATGGCACTCCTTGGGAGATTCCCATCCTCAGGGATCCACTGTAGACCCAGTGAACTGCGCAATAGCTACAGTCCTGGAGTCCTACAAGAACATTTCTCAGCAGGGTGGGCTCCTTCTACAATCAGGGTTTACGTGGCTGCCATTTCAGCCGGCCACGCCCCTGTTGATGGAGCCTCTGTGGGGCAACATCCTCTAACTTTGAGGTTTATGCGTGGTGTCAGGCGGCTGAGGCCCATCTGCAGGCCGCGCATACTTTCCTGGGACCTTTCTGTGGTCCTGGAAGGTCTGTCAGGGGCCCCATTTGAGCCCTTAGAGTCAGCCTCTGAGAAGCTTCTGACTCTGAAGGTAGCTCTTCTGCTGGCCCTGGCATCTCTCAAGCGAGTAGGAGATCTACAAGCTCTCTCTGTTGCCCCTTCCTGCCTTGACTTTGCCCCTGGATTGGCCAAGGCCTTCCTGTATCCTCTGTTATATTCCTAAGTTGCCTACATCAGTTGTGTTGCAGGCTTTCTGCCCTCCTCCATTCCCCACACCGGAACAAGAGAGAATGCACCTGCTGTGTCCAGTAAGGGCTCTCTGTACTTACGTCCACCGCTCCGGCCAGTGGCGTAAGTCGGAGCAGCTGCTGGTCTGCTTTGGTGGCGACAGTAGAGGTGATGCTGTGTCAAAGCAGCGCATCTCTAATTGGATAGTAGAAGCTATCTCTATTGCTTATGAGGCGTGCGGTCTCGCTATGCCTTGGGGCATAAGAGCTCATTCCACTATGGCGGTCGCCTCTGTGAAGGCTTTGTCCAAAGTGGTATCCTTACAGGATGTGTGTGCTGCAGACATAGACATTATTGATTCATTCTATACCGAAAATGTAGCCTGCGCCAGCCAGTTTTATTGTGATTTGAAAAACAGTTGTGATCATGTACTCATAATAATCATTCTAAAGTATTTTAAGAAGTGACAGTAAAGACATTGGAGAAGACAGAGACGATATTTTTAAAGTGCCTGTAAAGTGCCTTAAAACACGCGGCGTTATTTGATGTGTTGACAGTGGCTGTTTCTCAATATGCATTCTTATGCGATCTTTCATCCTTGTGAACTTGTTCTAGGTCATTATCCACTGCTGAAGTTCAATTCCAACACTCAAGAACACAAGTACCGGGACATATGAAATTACCCGGATTTGTCTTGATATCGAGGACGCATCGGATACAGACCTGAGCACAACAAACCGCTTCAAGTCCCAGAAGTCACTGCGGCAAAACAATAGCAGATGATGGAAACCTGACCCATACCTGTACCCCTTTTTATTAACTATTACTGTTAATCAGATGTCCATCATTATTTTAGAGTCAAAAAGAGTCCCTGTTATGTTCAAATGAAAAGCTGCATGTTCCTCATATATGGCCAGTTACTAGCGATGGTCTGTGTTTGTCACCGTGATCGGCGTTATAAATGATATCAGCATTACCCGGTGATTATCTATGGGGGCGGGGACGTGGTCCAGCGCCGGTTTGTGAATGGAGGGCAGAGTCGGAGAAGGTGAGGACGCACACCTGTGGAGAATTCAATTAATGAATGTTCTGTGACGCAGAGAGCAGGTGAGGAATAAAGGAGAGACAACATGTGTATGTGTGTGAAAGAGAGAGAGTGTGAGAGATTAAATGACACTGCTGAGAAGAGAAGAAAAGTGAAAGTAAATAAAAGGAAAGCCCTTTTCGTCGGCTTAAACCCAGTCTGCTTCCGGTGTCCTCATTTCGACGCGTAGGGATCTTTAATAAGCGTTTTACCGGCCGTTGTCGCGTCTATTAGCTTTTATCGGCAATTGCCAAGTTTATTGGTCATTATTACTGTTGAAAGCCAGTATAAGCATTATAAACATTTGCCAGCTGTGATCAGTTTCATAATCAGCAGTTCTGGGGATTTTACCAGCCGGAAGCGATATGTAGGACAATAAATTTTGTAGCGCGCTGGCTGTAAGTGGCAATTTGGTCGGGATTATGAAGGGTTATGTGAGTGGAGAAACGTGTCTGATAGGCTGTTGCGCGGCCTCGAGGGAGCCAATCAGCGCTCAGACAGAGTTTCATGGCTGAACTGGGCATTTACAGACAATAATCTAGGACACTGATTTGGGAAGAGAGTTGAGAGATTTGGGAGTTGGATTCTTTCATTGCCTTAAAATGGTTTTGTTAAGGTCTTGGTGTCAGTTTGGTTTTTGTCAATATTTTTGTATTATTATTACTCGATATTTAAGTATTGTATTGTTTTACTTGTCTGAATTTGTTCCCTTTCCAAGACTAGAGATCTGATTTACTAAAATTACTGCAGAATAAAATAAAATAAAACCCAGTTTGAATGAAGGCTGATGAGTGGTCATGGGTACATTAAAAACCATGTATGAATGCAATATTAAAAGAACATGTACATAGGGGTCAGTTTACCATGAGGAATATTCATTACACTAACCCCATCATTTAACACGTTTCCTGACGCAGCTTCTCGTCCAGTACGTGGTTTGTTTAGCATTTTCCTTAAAAAAAAAAATGGTAAGAAAAAAACACTTACATAAAAACTGTCATTTTTTTAAATAAAAAAGTAAAATCAGTAATAACCAACAAACATATTTATATTTATGACAAACAATAAAATAAAATTTCTAAAATAGTCATGTTTCTTTGTTGTGCTCTAATATAGCTGTAACCAAATGGTAAATGGTCTGCTTATTTCCTTGCATTGTATGAAATCTATTTCATGTTCAGATGAAAATTTCCAGCTAAGTATAAAGGCAAGAAAAGCTGTTATTGCCTAAGTTATCCTGGAGTTCAACTGTTGACTTGGCGTCTGGGTACCATCAGATTGCGGTGAGTGAGTGAGATAGGGCCAAGAAAGCTTTTACTATGCCTTTTGGTTTATTTCAGTATCAGAGGATGCCATTTGGGGTATGTAACGGGCCGTCGACTTTTCAGTGGCTCATGCAGGCCATACACACACACAGACATGTAATGCTCTGTGAGAAGTGCGGGAGAGTTTCAACTCCTGGGGGATTGAAGGTATCATGCGGTGCAGGAGCTCTGAATTTTTCCCACTGCCGTATTGTCAGATGTAACTCGTAGAAATGGTTTGGTCTTTGCATAGTTTAAATTGTGATTGCCACACCTGGTGATAATATACCCTGTCCTACAGTGCAAAAATATTTGAAGTGATACTGTGAATTGCACATACGGTTGTTAAATGTCAATAAGAGCGAACTGAGGGAGAAAGTAAGGGTTTTATTATCAGCTCTGTAAATTTTCGTTCCGGTAGGAATGCTGTTTTTTGCCAGCTAACCTTTTTACAAACACTATAGTCAAATAACTTGTCAGATCAATTACTGAATAAATTTTAATCGAAGAACCATTTAAATGTATTCCTGGTGGTGAATCTAAATCCACAGACACATAGTAATTGTCTGTAACTAAAAAGAAAAGAATTAAGAATTCTTACCATTTCACTTCCAATTAGATATTGTTTTTAAGGACACACATTTAGTCTGGGTTTGAGGATTGTAAACATTAATAATTAATAATTATTAATTATTAATTAATAATTAATAATTGAAATAAATAATTATTTACTTTTATTAAAAACATTTACATGTTCCGTCCACAAGATGGCAGTAAAGCACTTCCAAACTGAGATTTCTGTTTAGTGAAATGTGTTTTTCTCTTAACTGACCTACTGAGGGCGCTGTGAGGATGTTGCTGCGTGATTCTTCTATTCTTCTTCTTTTTCTTACACACTCACACACCCATTCATACACTATGGACAGTTTAGACACGCCAGTCAGCCTACCATGCATGTCTTTGGACTGGGGGAGGAAACCGGAGTGCCCGGAGGAAACCCCCGCAGCACAGGGAGAACATGCAAACTCCGCACACACAGGGCCATGGTGGGAATCGAACCCCCGACCCTGGAGGTGTGAGGCGAACATGCTAACCACTAAGCCACCATGCGCCCCCTTATTATTATTATTATTATTATTATTATTATTATTATTATTATTATTATTATTATTATTATTATTATTATTATTATGATGATGATGATGATGTAAAGCTGCTAACATTGCAGTGGCACTTATATGAGTAATTATTGAAGGGATAAAATAATTATTTATATATATATATATATATATATATATATATATATATATCCACTTATAAATGACTTATACACATGCAGCTAAACACTATTATCACTGTGTTTATATATATATATATATATATATATATATATATATATATATATATATATATATATATATATATATATATATATATAAACACAGTGATAATAGTGTTTAGCTGCGTGTGTATGTCATATATACACACGCAGTCATATATATATATATATATATAAACACAGTGATAATAGTGTTTAGCTGCGTGTGTATGTCATATATACACACGCAGTCATATATATATATATATATATATATATATATATATATATATATATATAAACACAGTGATAATAGTGTTTAGCTGCGTGTGTATAAGTCATTTGTAAGTGGATTTGGATAAAAGCATCTGCTAAATAAATAAATGTAAATGTAGTTTTTACTGCCTGAGATGTTCTATAAGGACATTGACCACAGATTCATCACTACAAGAGCCACTCACTCAACTCAAACACAGATCACCACATTATACTAAAAATAATCAAAGCACTTTTATTTCATTGAATGTATAAAAATAGATGATTGTTACACAATATGAAAAAGAGCAAACAAAACTGTGTATAATGTAAAATATTTACTTCTTCTCATTGTGGAAAGATAAAAAGTCACAGTTGCTTGTATATTGTTTATTAAGATGTAACTGGCCATCATTCATTTAAAAAGTGAGAATATTGAATTAAACCTGAGATTATAAACAAAATCCTGAGAATAAGGAAACAAACCTGAGAATTTAACATCAAAATATATATTTATGATACTTACATATACTATATCTGGCTTTCAACACAGCCAGCTACCTAATAAACATCACAACAAAAAATGCAGTATAGCAAGCTATCTAATTATCATGTCATAGTATGACTATTTCATAAAGGAATTCTCTAATCCATTTCAATTATATGTTTTATAGTTAAAAGCACAGCATTGAACATAAAGATAAATGAGTTTTAAAATGAATAAACAAGTATTGATTTAAGGAATAAAAATCTTTTTGTTCTTTTGGCAAGTGGCTTATAGTTACTAACACATTTCTAAAAACACTGAATAACAGGTTGATAAATGTAAAACATTAAGATGAATATTATAGCAGTTTAGATGAAAGAATAGGTGAGATAAATGAGGTGTGGTGTGTCAGTGATATTTAAGCTGACTTATAGCATTAAAAGTGTTGTAAAAGAAAAGCTGGAGACACTGCATTAAGTCATATGAAAGGTGATGTAACTCTCCTACTCTATTTGCTAATAACTAGGGGGAAATGAACACAGCTCAGAAAACAGGACATTTTTGGAAGTATAATAAAATCATTTTTTGTGTTTATAAAAGTTGAAATGTAATTTCCTGAGAAAAGGCCTTTGGTGGCGTGTCTCAGTCACATGGTCCCTGTCTTTCTGAGATTTCTCCTCCACGTCATCATATTCTGTAAAATAAATACATTTACCTCTTTAATATATCCTTTGTATTGTATTAATTGTTATGTAAAACCTTAAAAATACAGTAAATGATGCACTATGTAGGAATGTCTTTAATATTCTAGCAATAAAAGAGTGAAAAAAGGACATTTATCAATTCAGCTTTCTTTATATTAACACAGGCCATGTGTATAAGATGTGGAAGTAAATGAGACATAAATATAGGTCTTATCTAAACTGTTTAATAAATATGGCTGCACTTGTTAAATGACAGAATGGAGATTACAGAACAGAAAGCTGATATTTATATTATATCTCATATATAATATAGTCACGCTTTAACTTTGCTGCCTTTGCACTCGCGTACATTACCGGAATAAACATCTCACTCACTTTCTGTCTCTCCTACATCCTGTTCCTCAGTGATGACATCATCATAATCTTCTGGACTGTCTAGTGAAGAAATAAATGAATAAGTAATAAAGCACTGTGTGTGTTGCTGTTATAGTAAAATACTGAGTTACAGGGTGGTGTGATGAAGCTGAGTTACTGCTACCACCCTAACGTTGATCATTTAACTATAACAGCATGTCCCCAAGTGTTTTATTCCTCTTACACCATGGGAATTTCACAACAATTGCAGTTTTTCATTTAGTAAAGAATTAGATGTTGTAGTTTTTATCCATTTATAGTTACAGATAATGTTGTAGAGCTTTGGAAAAACAAGTTCCTTTTCTCACTTATGTCATAGCCGCTATAAACAGTGGTTCCCTTTCAAAGGGAACGTTGCATGAGCTTCACGTTGAGGGAAGCGCCCTTGCGCATGACCAGTATCTGAAGCTTATGTAACATCATGCCTATTTATAGACCTGCCATGATCAGGTGACGTGGCAATCAAGCGCGTCACTTGATATATAAATGCCACCTGTTTACTGCACCATCAGCCTTATTATCTTCAGCGAGACTGCATGTCGGTTGTTTATGTAATGCTCGCAACAGACCCTTCATTTCCTCTCTAGCTTTAAAAAAAAGAAAGAAAAAATTCTTACTCTTCTGTCCCTTTAAATAAACAGGAAAAAAGAAAGAGTGAGAGAGAATTCAGGAAGTGTTACGCCTTGCCCCCGTTTCATCACAGGGAAAAATAAAAATAAAATAAAAACAGGGAAAAATAAACACCAAAAAGCACATGTACATAAGTATTCACAGCCTTTACTCAATACTTTGTTGAAGCACCTTTGGCACCAATTGCAGCCTCAAGTCTTTTTGAGAATGATGCTACAAGCTTGGCACACCTATTTTTGGGCAGTTTCTCCCTTTCTTCTTTGCAGGACCTCTCAAGCTCCATCAGGTCGGATGGGGAGCGTCGGTGCACAGCCATTTTCAGATCTCTCCAGAGATGTCTAATCGGGTTCAAGTCTGGGCTCTGGCTGGGCCACTCAAGGACATTCACAGAGTTGTCCTGTAGCCACTCCTTCGTTATCTTGGCTGTGTGCTTAGGGTCGTTGTCCTGTTGGAAGATGAACCTTCGCCCCAGTCTGAGGTCCAGAGTGCTCTGGAGCTGGTTTTCATCAAGGATGTCTCTGTACATTGCTGCATTCATCTTTCCCTCGATCCTGTCTAGTCTCCCAGTTCCTGCTGCTGAAAAACATCCCCACAACATGATGCTGCCACCACCATGCTTCACTGTAGGGATGGCATTGGCCAGGTGATGACTGGTGCCTGGTTTCCTCCAGACATGATGCTTGCCATTCAGGCCAAAGAGTTCAATCTTTGTTTCATCAGACCAGAGAATTTTGTTTCTCATGGTCTGAGAGTCCTCCAGGTGCCTTTTGGCAAACTCCAGGTGGGCTGTCATGTGCCTTGTACTGAAGAGTAGCTTCCGTCTGGCCACTCTACCATACAGGCCTGATTGGTGCAGTGCTGCAGAGATGGTTGTTCTTCTGGAAGGTTCTCCTCTCTCCACAGAGACACGCTGGAGCTCTGTCAGAGTGACCATCGGGTTTTTGGTCACCTCCCTGACTAAGGCCCTTGTCCCACGATCGCTCAGTTTGGCCGGGCGGCCAGCCCTAGGAAGAGTCCTGGTGGTTCCAAACTTCTTCCATTTACGGATGATGGAGGCCACTGTGCTCATTGGGACCTTCAATGCTGCAGAAATGTTTCTGTACCCTTCCCCAGATCTGTGCCTCGATATAATCCTGTCTCGGCGGTCTACAGACAATTCCTTGGACTTCATGGTTTGGTTTGTCCTCTGACATGCATTGTTAACTGTGGGACCTTATATAGACAGGTGTGTGCCTTTCCAAATCATGTCCAATCAACTGAATTTACCACAAGTGGACTCCAATCAAGTAGTAGAAACATCTCAAGGATGATCAGTAGAAACCGGATGCACCTGAGCTCAATTTTGAGTGTCATGGCAAAGGCTGTGAATACTTATGTACATGTGCTTTTTTATTTTTTATTTTTAATAAATTTGCAAAGATTTCAAACAAACTTCTTCCACACTGACATTATGGGGTATTGTTTGTAGAAGTTTGAGGAAAATAATGAATTTAATCCATTTTGGAATAAGGCTGTAACATAACAAAATGTGGAAAAAGCGCTGTGAATGCTTTACAGATGCACTGTAACCCCACAGCGGCTGTTTGGGAGTGAACAGCACAGCTATTTAGCTATGCCGAAGGTGGAGGAGGCACATTTGAGCCACCTCTCTCCATCGACGACAGGAGATTTAGGGGGCCCATCTTTGTGTTCCAGACCATGTAAGGCCACCTCGGCAAAACCTATTCAACAGCGTGTCTTGCTTGTGGGTCACTGCATACAATGGCAGTGTTGCAGGCCTACAAAGCAGACCTGATGTATGAGCTCGACACTGGGGAGCACAAAGGTCAACATATGTTAGTTGTGACAGATAATACAGCAGTGTTCTCATATATCAACCACCAGGGAGGGTTACGTTCACGCCTAGTCTATGTGGCCACCATTTTGGCCTGACATGCCCCTATTTATGGAACCTCTGTGGGGCAACATTCTCTAACTTCAAGGTTTATGCATGGTGTCAGGTGGGTGAAGCCCACCTGCAGACCATGCATAAGTTCATGGGAAATTTCTGTGGTCCTGGAAGGTATGTCAGGTGCCCCATTTGAGCCCATAAAGTCAGCCTCTGAGAAGCTTCTAGTGTTGAGAAGCCCAGCCAGTAGTGTTGAAGGCTTGCTGCACTCCTCCATTCCTCATACCGGAACAAGAGAAATTGCACCTACTGTGTCCAGTAAGGGCTCTCTGTACTTATGTCCACCGCTTCAGCCAGTGGCATAACTCGGAGCAGCTTCTGGTCTGCTTTGGCAGTGACAGTACAGGTGATGCTGTGTTGAAGCAGCACATCTCTAATTGGATAGTTGAAGCAATCTCTGAAACAATCTCTATCATTTATCACTCGCTATGCCTCTGGGCATAAGGGCTCATTCCACTAGGGCGGTCGCCTCCATGAAGGCTTTGTCCAAAGTACAAAGGATGTGTGTGCTGCGATGGGGTTGTCTACACCACACACATACATCCGGTATTACAGCCTGGATATACATTTCACCCCAGGCTCAAGGGTCTTGCAGTGACCCTCGGCTTGGATCTTTTTGAACAGTCCATGCCCTCAGTATGACGGAGTGGGTATTCTCTTTCCCACAGCATGGAGCTCATGCAATATGGAGTTCCCTTTGAAATGGAACGTCTGGGTTACGCCTGTAACCCTGTTCCGTGAGAAGGGAATGAGACATTTCATAGATTTGTCATACTTGGGCATGCCAGTGAACTGCATTTTCGCTTCAGATAAAGAGGTTGATGGCGCGGTTCACAGGTGCCATTTATATATCATGTGACACGCTTAATTACCACGTCACCTGATCATGGCAGGCCTATAAATAGATGTTCAGATGACAGTCACACGCCGGGGCGCTTCCCACAGCATGGAGCTCATGCATAAAAGCTATTAAATCCACATGAATGTCATTAATGATCATTTGGATGCTTGTGGATGCAATACTGTCACATTATCATCATACCTGTCAGTATAACTGACTTCTGATCAGCTGTAATGGTGTCATCATAATTCTCAGCTTCATCCTCTACACCAAAACACAGATATTTAAAGATATTTAAAGTTTACTGAAGAGGCAGTTTGTACACTGTGTATTTGATGACACAATGCAAAATGACATGGTATACATGTAAAAAAAATGTCACTACACACAAACCAATAAACAAACTTATTTGCAGTCTGTGTGTTTCATTTATACTGCTTTCTAAAACTAATCCCAAAACAGAACCACACCATCCACGTTATCAGGGATCGGTCCAGCAGTGACGGCATCATCGTAGTCCTCTGGTGGGTCAACTCTTCCCGTATCACCTAAATGAAATAAAAGCAGAGGCTCTGTACAAACAGCTCCATCACATTCTGACCTCATGGTTTAATGTGAAGTCAGTAAATTGATGTCATCAGTTAACAACTGCACCCACTTATGAAGTCACTGGTGTCGATGACATCATCATAATACTCAGCCTTTCCTCCAATCCCAGACTTTACTGTAAAAAGAACAATTGGTTTGTTTTGGGTTTTTAAACACATTTATACTCAATAAAATCCTCCTCCAAAGAAGCTTTGATGAATTTGATAAGAGGGATTTCAGAAGCTTAAAGTAAGATAAGGTTGATTGTGAGATGTCATGTGTCAGCATTAAACCACTGGAGTTCCTGTAATTCTTCTATACAATACATCATAATCACATCTCAGAAAGGACACATTTAGTCATTTCTGATTTTTAATTGCAGTTCTAATATCTTTAAGTTAATGGAGTTAGACAAACTCGCACTCTGGCCTTTTTTACCTGAGAGAAGCTCATCATCCACATGCTCATACCCAGAATGCTGTTCTTCAGAGAGGAGACTTCCTGTTAGAGGAGAGCAGCACAGTCATGAGACGTGTTCAGAAAAGCAGATCACCAACACACACACACACACACACACACACACACACACACATACATACACACACACACACAAATACTAAAATACACACACACACACACACACACACAAATACTAAAATACACACACACACACACACACACACACACACTCATTCTCTCACACACACACACGCAGTTACACACACACACGCAGGTATACACACACACACAGATGCATACACACGCACACACACACACACACACACACACATAGGGACTGAGGGAGAGAGAGGGGGATGCATACACAGGAAAGCGCACACACTCATACACACACACACACACACACACACACACACACGCGCACACACACACACTCACTCTCTCTCTCTCTCTCACACACTCACATACACACACACACATACACACTCCCATTGATGAACATACACAGATTAAAGTATTAAATGTTTATCAGGACATCTAGTAACCACCCTATGGTTTCTGGGGACTCACTTTTCCTTATATTAATCCAGTAAAAATATAAAAATAAAATCATATTCAGACACATGCATACAATACACACACACATTACATTACATTTATGGTATTTGGCCCACGCCCTTATCCAGAGCGACTCCCATTTATCTCATTCATACATCTGAGCAATTGAGGGTTAAGGGCCTTGCTCAAGGGCTCAAGGGCCCAACAATGGCAGCCTGGTGGTGCTGAGGTTTGAACTCATTAACCACTGAGCTACCATTGCCACACACACACTCACACACTCTCCCTCTCTCTCTCTCTCTCTCTCTCTCTCTCACACACACACACACACACACACACACACACACACACACACACACACACACACACACACACGCTCTCTCTCTCTCTCACACACGCACACACAGAGGGAGAGGGCAAGTTTGAGGGGGGATGCACCTGTGCAGGAAAGCACATGCACACAATTTATTTATATCACTCACACAGAGAGGAGGGAGGGAGAAAGCACCTGTACAGTGTACAGAACAGCACACACTCACTCACACACACACACACACTCACTCACACGCACTCACACACACACACACACACGCACTCACACACACACACACACACACACACACACACACACAAGCTTTGATAAATTTGATAAGAGGGATTTCAGAAGCTTAAAGTAAGATAAGGTTGATTGTGAGATGTCATGTGTCAGCATTAAAACACTGGAGTTCCTGTAATTCTTCTATACAATACATCATAATCACGTCTCAGAAAGGACACATTTAGTCATTTCTGATTTTTAATTGCAATTCTAATATCTTTCAGTTAATGGAGTTAGACAAACTCACACTCTGGCCTTTTTTACCTGAGAGAAGCTCATCATCCACATGCTCATACCCAGAATGCTGTTCTTCAGAGAGGAGACTTCCTGTTAGAGGAGAGCAGCACAGTCATGAGACGTGTTCAGAAAAGCAGATCACCAGTACTCTCTCTCTCTTACACACACACACACACACACACACACACACACCAACAGGAAAATACACTTATTCAAGTATCAAGATTTTATTAGGACACTTAATACATGTTACATTACCACACACTCATTCACACACACACACGCACACACAGGGACTGAGGGAGAGGGAGGATGCACCTGTGCAGGAAAGCGCACACACGCGCACAAACACACACAGGAAAATACACATACACACTTACATTCACATATAGGATTGTTTGTAGGAAGCTTGTTGTTAAATCTATCCTGGTTTATGAGGACTCATATTTCTTAACATCCTTCCAATTCAGCATGTCAAAAATGCACATAAATGCAGTACATCACACACAGACAAGTGCACACACACACACACACACACACACACACACACACACAGCAAGAGAGAGAGAGAAATGCACCTGTACAGGAAAGCATTCACAAGCAGCAACTCAGAAGCATTGCTAGATGTTTATCAGCACCTCAAGTACTCTAACTGCACATTTCCTTTCACACACATTAACTTATTTTTAATGATTTGTGGTAAATCTCTCTCTCTCACACACACACAGAGAGAGAGAGAGAGAGAGAGAGAAATAAACCCATGCTCCAATTCAAGAAACTCACATTCAATATAAAGTGTTTATCAGGACATTTAATAACCAGCGCGGTTCATGAGGACCCACCTTTCCCAACATCCGACCAATAAAATACAGTTCACAAAAACACACATGGATATGCACACACACACACACACACACACACACACACACACACACACACCTGCACTAAATCAGAAGCTTTAATAGATGTTTATCAGCAGAATTCTGTCTCTACACCACATGTACTCTAACTGCACATTTCCTGTCACACACATTTAGTTTATTTTTATTGATTTGTTGTAAAGAAAGAAATCAGACTGGATTTGGGGGAAAATATTGCTTTAATCTCTGAGTTTGCATTGAGGTGTGTATGTTGTATCGAGTGATTTGATGATTTGCATGCAGTGAATTTCAGCTACAAGTTTAAATGGAATACAATAAGTGTGATGTAGAACAGTCCACATATCACTCACCTCTTTGAGTGGAGATCATGGTTCTTCTAGTTAAGTATTTGTGGTTGATCATCTCATAAGTAGTGTGTTGTCTATGATTGATCTCCTCATAAACTACCTCAGGATGAGTCTTGGAGAGAACTGAGGGTCAAGACAGAGAGAAACAAAGGGCTCACGATGTTTAGATTATTATTATTATTATTATTATTATTATTATTATTATACAAACATGTTTGCAGTAAATGTTTAACACCACAGTAAAGTAAAAATAAATAATAATTAAAGGTTTCTAAAAGTGTTATGTCTTAAATCTCATGGAGCCTATGATATAAATTTTGTTGTTTTAGGGATTCATCTTATACAGTTACTAGCGCATGGAGCGCTAAGTACCAGGAGTTCAGTCTGATCTTGTACAGCTACAGGAAATTATCAGACATTTTCTGATTAATTTCATCTGGTCATCATGTGCTAAGATGTAGATCACTGCTTGTTATGTGTATACTGATAAAAAAAAAAAAAAGTTATGAAATGTTCTATTTGATCATTACACAATGTAATGGAAGCATGTAATGTGTAAATAAAAAAGGATCCAGGATTGAGCTTTGTGGAATCACACATGATACTGCATGATATTTTAATGTATTAGCACCCGGTAACATAGTATATAATTAAGATCTAATCCAGTCTCTAGGACTCAGCCAACCAGGTCAATATCCATAAATTAGAGTGGAGATGAATCTGTGTATGTCTCGTACCTCTCCTGAGCACTCTGTTCTGGTCAAACAGTACCACCAAAAGCACTAAGGCCAGGAAGAGCAGCGTTCCCAAACCAAAGAGAACCAGTGGAGGGGTGGATGGAGCGTCAGATGGTGGTTTTAGAGCGGTAATACTCATTAACTGAGTTACTGAAATTAAATCACAGAAGAGAATCTTCACAGGACACTGTTTTCATAAATATTTAGAAAAATGGTGAACAGTAATAAATATTGTACCTGTTGTGGTGGTGTGTGTTGCTAATGTGGGTGTAATAGCAGTGGACACAGATAAGCCTGGACATATGGAAATAACACAGATAGATTCAATCAATTCAATCTTGCATGTTTTTAACACTGGGAGAAAAGTGTAATGAGTGGAGACAGAAAGCTGAAAAGTTAGCACACCCCTCTGACCTGCACAGGTGATTCCAGCATGAGAGCAGTCAGTGTATTTCTTCAGGGAATGATGACAGTCCCACAGGTGAATCTCATCCCCTCGACACTTCACTCTGTTCAGCCAGATAGTCCCTTCACCAGCACCAGAACTAACATTCCTATCAGCACTCAGCGCCGACCCACAGCCCAGCTGTCTGCACACCACCTGAGCGTTCCTGATGTTCCACTGATCATCACAAACGGAGCCCCACGTAGCGTTATGATACACCTCCAACCTCCCAGAGCAGCTTCCCTCTCCTCCACTCAGCCTGAGAGACCAGTGCTCTACATCACACACATCACACATGAGGAAACACACCAACGCTGAATAACAGCTCCAGTCACACAGCTCACTACAACACAATGATAATATAACCTTATATTATACTCAATATGGTCTAGTTTACCAAAGACAGTTTTGTGTTGTTCTGAAAAAGAATCTTAAACTAATTACAAAAGCCCTGGAATTCAGCTGCTTATTAAATGTTATAAATAAATACATTTTCTTCAGAATAAAATAATTTGAAGCAGTAAGATCAGCTTTGGGTTCTGTTTACTGATTTTATCTCTGCTGGTTTAAGTTTCATGAAATGTGAGGAAGATTGATGCCCTCAGGATGGTTATATGAGGAAATACATTAAAGTCCTCAGAAAATGGTTTTATAAACAGATGAGGAAATATCTTCTGTCACTAACAAATGCAAATGAAGAACAGTACTAACAGCTTTTCCTTATATATCCTTACTTGAGCAGTGTTTCTGAGAGGGAAATGAAGAGCACTTTTCTTGTGTACGTAGAGACTTTCCATCATCTGCAGTAATAAAATACATGCATTAATGAAAAGTCTCACATGCAGCTTTATCTCTCAGAGCAGACTTTTCTCAGACTTCTAACATCAATTTTTGCCAAATACACTTTATATTTCAGCAACATTAGTTATACACTATTCACAATCAAACACTGCAGTTTATGGCAATGTACAGAACCAGAAAAGTCTGACTCCACCCACCTGTGCAGGTAATACGAGCCACCTCATCACGATTATCACATCTGTTCTGTCCCCAGGGTGAAGATGGACACTGCCACAGATTAGAGTCGTGTTTCCTACACTTCAGATAGTCCAGCCAGTTAGGAGCAGATTTTACTCGTGCTTCAGTGTTTGACAGACTGCCACGTCTTCCACAGTTCAGCTCTCGACACACCATGTTTACTGTCTCCTCATCCATCTGATTGTGACACACATTACCCCAGGTTCCATTGTAGAACACTTCCAGATTCCCCTCACAGCCCTCCGTGAGTCGTATCTCTTTAAACTCTGGTGGAAGAACAACGACTCATACTGAGTATAAATTTGTAATCATTACTTCTGTTGTGGC
Organism: Ictalurus furcatus; assembly: GCF_023375685.1. Lineage (NCBI taxonomy): Eukaryota > Metazoa > Chordata > Actinopteri > Siluriformes > Ictaluridae > Ictalurus > Ictalurus furcatus. The sequence goes on from NC_071273.1 coordinate 26,456,630, forward strand.
CGTTATTATTTAAAATATGGATAAAATTTCTTGCTCAAAGTTAATGAACAGCTGTTCTTTTTATGAACAGTAACCTCATAAACAGTATTTAGTCTCTACATTTCACCATTAACTGTAGTTTGATTTCACCCTCCTAACTATCAGGAACTGTGAAATGCACCTGGAAACATTGTACATGCACACAAATGCCAAAAAATGTCAAGTAAATCACATGTTTTACCTCTTGTGCACAGCATGTCACTACTATCAGAGCTACAGATAACCTGACCTCCAAAGCTGACTACAGACTCGTAACACCTTCTATCATGTCCTTTATCTCTTCCCGCTGTATGAGTGTATTTTATATTTTATCTCCTGGGTCCTCAATTTGAAAAGTCAGACACAGGGAGATAATGCTGTACATATTAAAGTACAGGTCAATTACACTGTACCTGAGCATACGACTCCTACGTCCTCCTGGTGTCCACATTCACCCTCTTCACACAGATGAAATCTGCAGTTCCACAGGGACGTCTCGTTCCCCTCACACTCCACCTCATTCAGCCATATGGACCCAGTTCCAGGACCAAACCAGGCTGGTATGTGTGTACTGAGGGCCACTCCACACTGCAGCTGTCTGCACACCACCTGCGCATCCTCAATATCCCACGAGTCATCACACACTGTCCCCCACGAGCCGCTGTGGAAAACCTCCAGCCTTCCTGCACAGTCTCCCCCAGAACCAACCAGTCTGATGGAGCTGGGGTCTGGATTACACACACACACACACACACACACACACACACACACACTCATTTTGTGGTCTAAAGTGTAAGTCAACTGGTTTATTTAATCAATTATGAAAAACTCAGTGTCAAAAGAATTTCTGATTCATGTTCGTAAAAATCCATCCATCCATCCATTTTTTGTACCGCTTATCCTACACAGGGTCATGGGGAGCCTGGAGCCTATCCCAGGGAATTTCGGGGCATGAGGCGGGGAACACCCTGGATTGGAGGCCAGCCCATTGCAGGCCACAATTGCACACACATTCATACTACATAAAATTTAGAAATGCCAATTAGCCTACAACACATGTCCTTGGACTTGGGGAGGAAACTGGAGTACCCGGAGGACAGCCCTGAAGCACATGGAGAAAACGCAAACTCGGCACACATGTGGCGGAAATGAGAATCGAACCCTCGACCCTGGAGGTATGAGGAAAATGTGCTATATATATATATATATATTATAATAAAATTTATAATAACATACCTAATAATGCAGAACACAAAAAGGACCACACTAGTACACTGTGCATCATAACATTATGAAATACATAAAATCATTATAAAATATATTTTACATGCTGATGTTTTACATGTCTGCTTATTGGTAGGTGTTGTGCTGCTTACCTGAGCAGGTGATGTACAGCTGTTCCCCGGAGCTGCAGTTGACAGGTTGTGCACTGCTGCAGTTCCCCAGATGAGCTTCACTCCCAGAGCAGCTGAAACCCGTTACACACATGTGTTTGTGTTCAGTGGTGGATGGAGAGGAGCGGTAGTTCAGCACGGAGCCACAGCCCAGCTGTCTGCAGAGCACAGACGCCTCAGACAGACTCCACGAGTCCAGGAGAACTCTCCTCCAGTCCTGCCTGAAATAAATCTCCACCTCCCCCTGACACTCGCTCCCTCCAGACAACCGCACTCGCCCCTCATGAAACGCCACGGATGATCCTGAAGCAGAAGAACATCATTTAAATATTCTAATGAACACTGACTTTATTCACTAACGTGGTGTAGGTGATGTTAATATCTCACCATTACAGACGACTCCAGCATCGTGTTTATGAGAGCATGCAGCTCGACTCCATGATGAGATCCCACATTGTGATAGGTGTGTCTCCTTCCCCTGACAATCAAACACATCAGCCCAGATGTGGCCACTCCCCTCCCCAAACCAGTCGACCTCCACCACAGCCACAGCACTCCCACAATCCAGCTGTGCACAAAGAACATCTGCAGCTCTCATATCCCAGCCTACAGCACAAACTGTGCCCCAGTCACTGAGGTACTGGAGCTCCACTCGACCAGAACAGGAGTCCGGTCCGTTCACCAGCCGCGCCCCTGTGTGACCTGAACAAACAGCCGAGAGCTCAGTGAAAGAGGAAAATTAACAAAGGCAGCTTAAAGTTTGATTGACAGGTATGTGTTCTCTATTTAAACAGAAGTTAAATCATGATACTTCACCAGAACATATTAATCCCACATCGTTGTAATGGGAGCAGCTTGAGTGTTTGAGTGAAGATGATGTTGGACAGATGTAAATCTCAGATTCGTTGCCTCTACATTGAAGCTCCTCTGTCCACACCTGACCCTCCCCTCGGCCAAAAGCAGCTGATCCCAGCACCTCCACAGGAATCCCACAGCTCAGCTCTCGACACACAACCTCTGCATCCTGCTGGTCAAAGTCAGCATCACACACTGTGGACCAGGAACCTCCATGAAACACCTCCACTCTCCCAGAGCACTTGTGAAGCCCAGCAGTGAGTCTCGACGTTCTGTGACCTGTGTTTTATTTGATTGTGTAAATATTGTACATATTTTCAGAAAGACAGAATATCAAGAAATCACTCTAATGTAGTTGCTGTAACATCCAGCCCCAACATTTCTCTTTCAAACCACCAGAGGACAACCTCGTATGAGGTCTGAACCACTTTCTTGCTCATTCACATAATTTCCTGTTAGACGCGATATGAAGCACATGGGGTGCTTCTCAATACTCAAATTCATGCTTCCTTGTTTCCTCTCTCCTCTGTCCTCCAGCCCATGACCCATAAATCTATTCAAGTCAGCCATTTTGAAGGACATATCAATTCTCTAATTTCACTGTGAGGAGGCAAGGAATGAGGAGTGAGGAAGCTTCCAGAGGAGCTAGGAGCAAAGATACGTAGGCATATCCTATGCGGAAGAGTTTCTTTTAAAAAAAAACCTGACACTTGTATTTTTTTTTTTTTTTACCATGATTTTTAATGTGTTTTGGATTTGTGGACTTGGAATAGGACTTGATTGCTTTGACCCTGTCATATCTGTTAGTAAACTTGCTGCAAATGGACCCTTACTCAGCCTCAGTGAGCCCTTTGGTACAGTTGCAAAATGCTATACATTTAAATAAAGTAAATTTTTATTAATAGTAATGTGTGGGTGTAATTAAATTTGTCAAATCATGTTAATAATGTAACTGTAATTTATTTTCTAAATTCAGCTTTTTACCTGAGCAGGTGACTCCAGCATCATTATCATGACCACAGTAATCACCCATACCACTAGATCTACAGTTCTTCAATGTTGACTCTGATCCTTTACAGTGCACATCAACCATCCAGATTGGTCCTGATCCCTCTCCAAATTGATCAGATTGTGGTGCATCTACAGACTCCCCACAGTGTAGCTCTCTACACACCACTGCAGCATCACCCTTATCCCAGTTAAGACCACACACTGTTCCCCACTGTCCATCCTGAAGAACCTCCACTCTCCCAGCACAGCGACTTCCACCATTCACCAACCTCACACTGCCTGAGAGAGAGAGAGAGAGAGAGAGAGAGAGAGATTGGTGCCTCGATCCTGATAACAATGGGGAGAGTCTTGCAACGAGCCACCCCACCTATGTCTCACTACATGCCTAGCAAGCAGGGCCATTCGCCCCATGACAGGCCAATAAGGCTTCGCTGGCTGGATGCACCCTCCACACTGTGACCCCACCCCTCGCTCCCACCTTCTCCATTGAAGTAGATGGCATGCCTGTCCCAGCCCTGCTATACTCTGGGAGCACACTAACACTAGCTCGGCAAGTGATCCTGTCCCAAACGACCAAGTCATGTGAGTCACTCTCGGTCTCCTGTGTGCACAGAGATGTCAGGGAGGTCCCTGCCACATATTTTTCTTGTCAGAGAGGGACTCCTTTATTACCGCACAGAGCAACATGGCCAAGTCTGCAACCTCCCAGTTGTCCCTCAACCAAAGACCCAGCTGCCCACGCACCTGGCCCATTCACATCCGTTAGTTATCTGGGGGGGCTTTCAACACCCTGGAGAAACTGAAAGACCGGTGCCTCTATCTGGGCAATGGATGCAAAGGTCCAGAATTTCTGCCAGCAGTGCCCCCACTGCCAATGTACTGTGCCTAAGAAGGCTGCACCCACTCCCCTCTTCTCACTTCACATCAATGACATCCCCTTCGAAAGAGTAGGCATAGACCTTGTAGGGCCGCTCCCGAAGTCTGCCAGGGTCCACGAGTACATCCTTGTTATAGTTGATTATGCTGCCAGGTACCCTGACACATTTACACTCTATGGGTGCAACCCTCACTGGCAGTAGGCTCAGAGCTGGGGGGGTACTGTGATGGTGAGCCTGCAGCCCCCACATATGGCATTTGCTTAGTCTCAAAACCTGCATACATAAAAACCAGGTGCATGCACATGATATGAGCACACAGAACAGTATCTGCACACTGAAAACATCCTTTCTGCTCCATTCAACTGCTCGACCCTCTCTTTGCCCTTGCAACTGCTCAGCACATGGCTTCTTGTCAAGTTGACTTTTGAGACTTTGGAGGCAAGGACAGTGGCTGATGTCTCCGCTCCTTTGTCAATTTTAATTTGATTTGTCACTTTGATTTGTAACTTTGATTACTGACCATGATTTGCTGTTTGGTTTGATTACTGACATGCATTATCTGACAGCACACGCCAGTCCAGCCAGTCTAGTAAAGACTGGTAAAGAGAACAACAATTTTCATGGGGCCATCATGTCTGAGCAAGTAAGTCTTACACAAAGTTAACATCTTTCAGAGATCTTATTTTAATATTGTTTGAAGGTATTGATTTCGTTAGCTAGCTAAATATTCTTCTGACAAAAAAAGTGGTCAGACCGTAAGAGACAGGCCGGAGACTGTAGATGTCTGGGTGTTGAAAATTAACAATCAATGGAGCTGTGACATCAGCCACTGTCCCCATCTACAAATTCTCAAAAGTCAACTTGTCATAGCCCCATGCTCGCAGGACGTGCGCAGCAGAAATGCTCCCTCATGAGGATGGGTTTCTGCACGCTTGTACTGTTCTGTGTGCTCACACAGTAGAAATGCTCCCATGCGAGAATGGTTTTCCGCTCATGGATACTGTTCTGGGCGCTAGGATCACGTGCATGCTCCTGGTTTTTATGTGCGCGGGTTTTGAAACTACACTTCTCACACAACTGCCTCATGGATGCTTAATGGACAGTGCCATTCTAGCACTCCCAATGTTGTCGATAGGGCAAGAGCACATACCTGCAAGGTGGGGTGGCAGAAACACACAACTGGCAGCCAATGATTGTGGTGGCGAGTATCTCAGGAGAGTATAAAAGAGCACAGCAGACATGATAAGCTGAGCCAGTCTTACGTTCATGATATCACTTCACCAGTCTGCAGCCCAGCAGCCAGAGAAGCTCCCTGGGTCCTGCTTGGATGCCGCTCACCTCTGCTTGCTACAGCCCAAGACCAGATGACCGTGACATTGCACATTTCTCACCTTCACCCCTTTCAAGAATGAAAGTCACTTTTTTCTCACCACCCCTGCCTCCTATGAGTCTGTGACCAGCCCACCGCAGCCTCAAGTAGCTACAACACTCACATGCATGCAGTCACAAACACACATACATACACACATATTAAGCACACAGACACACACACAGGTCCATAAATATTGGACATTAAGAAAGTTATTCCTGTTGTAACTGTCTGCCACAGAATATAGGAGCTGAAATTAAATAACAAATATGAGCTCAAAGAGCAGACTTTCAGCTTCAATTTTAGGGAATTTACATCCAAATCTGGTGAATGTTTAGGAATTACAGCACTTTTTATATGTGGTAGATACACTCGAATTAAAATCTGCACTTTGAGCTCCTATTTAATTTTCAGTAAAATAATTAATATAAAATACATATGTAAATACTTAATACTATGTAATTTCACACACACATACATACATACACACACAATATGGCTATACATTGTTTACTGTATACTTGTTTTTGTTCATCAATTATTAGGACTTATACTCACATACACACAACAAAGACACACACATCATACTTAACCAGAACATTTTAATCCCACATCATTGTAATGGGAGCAGGTTGAGTGTTTGAGTGAAGATGATGTTGGACAGATGTAAATCTCAGATTCGTTGCCTCTACACTGAAGCTCCTCTGTCCACACCTGACCCTCCCCTTGGCCAAAAGCAGCTGATCCCAGCACCTCCACAGGAATCCCACAGCCCAGCTCTCGACACACAACCTCTGCATCCTGCTGGTCAAAGTCAGCATCACACACCGTGGACCAGGAACCTCCATGAAACACCTCCACCCTCCCAGAACACCGGTGAGGACCAGCAGTGAGTCTCAGATTTTCACCTGTGTTTTATTTAATTGTGTAAATATTGTGTAAAATATATTAAGAACATATATTAATAAAGAAAAAATCCCAACAAGGTTACAAAATGCTTCCAATTTAAAATAAAATAAAAATGTATTTAAATTAATTTATTGGTCATTAAAATTAGTCGAAAATGTCATACTAACAATTTAACCAATTTTCTTTTTTTTTTCTTCTAAATATAGCCGTTTACCTGAGCAGATGACTCCAGCATTATGAATATGATCACAGTAATGTCCCCGTTGTGAGCTACAGTTGTTCAGTGTTGACTCATATCCTCTACAGTACAAATCATGTATCCAGATTTCTTCTGATCCTTCTCCAAAGTGAGCATCATACTGCACCTCTACAGGCTCCCCACAGCGCAGCTCTCTACACACCACTGCAGCATCTTTCATATCCCAGGCAGAACTACACACTGTTCCCCACCGTCCATCATGAAGAACCTCCACTCTCCCAGCACAGCGACTTCCACCATTCACCAACCTCACACTGTCTGAGAGAGAGAGAGAGAGAGAGAGAGAGAGAGAGATGTACAGAAGAACAGAGTGAGAATCCAGTCTTGTTTGTGATGATCTATGTCTGTTATGTTCTTTGTCAAAATTAACTAAATCAGTGACAGTAAATCCATTTTGATGTTATTTATGACTGTGTTCATGATTGAGATTAAAAACCGTCGCATTATTACATACCTGTCAGTATAACTGTCTTCTGATCAGCTGTAAGGGTGTCATCATAATTCTCAGCTTCATTCCCTACATTAAAACACAGATATTTAAAGTGGTGAAGTCATAATGAACATTAAAGTTACAGAAATAGTGTTAAGAGTCACAACAATTACAGTGGGCCGGATTCAGAGTCAGTGACTTAAGTCCAAAAGTACCATCAGTATGCAGCTGCTTAAGTCAGTTTTATGGGTTCTTCATTCATATTATTAAAATCACCTGCATGTAATTCATGGCTCTAAGGTTGGCAGATTTTTCTTTAGTAGAAGCACCTGAGATATGTTAGGATTAGGGGTTTTTTTTTTTTTTTTTAATAGGGTCTAGACCACCGCCGTTAAACACAAACATTCATCGTTAAATTTGCAAAAAATAAAAACTCAGGACTGAAAATACTACTTTTTTAAATTTCCTGTCATGGTGGTTAGCATGTTTGCCTCACACCTCCAGGGTTGCAGGTTCGATTGCCGCCGTGCCCCTGTGTGTGCGGAGTTTGCATGTTCTGTGCTTCGGGGGTTTGCTCTGGGTACTCCGGTTTCCTCCCCCAGTCCAAAGACATGCATTGAAGGCTGACTGGCATGTCAAAAAAAGTGTCCATAGTGAATGTGTGTGTGACTGTGCCCTGCAACGGATTGGCACCCTGTCCGGGGTGTCCCCTGCCTTGTGCCCCCGCCCTGTGCCCAATACCCCCTGTGATAGGCTCCAGGTTCCCCGCAAACCAGCAAGGATAAGCAGTACAGTAAATGGATGGATGTTACACAGTGTGACATTAAAGCACAAAACAATAATAAAAACAATAATATGATGATATATGAAGGAGAAGGTGAGAGCATTCAGTCGAGCATACTGATAACATTTTGCTTCATGAATCATTCTATTAATTTAATAATATGACTTCAGCGCTCATTAATCTACCCTAGCTTATAAAATAGCACTTGATCCAGCTTGATCCTGTTATTTTATAATCACTTTTATCATACATTTAAATTGTAATTTTGATTCTTCAAATTAATACACAAAAATGCCAATGTGTTAATTCCATGCACTCCCCTGTAAAGAAAACATAATCATGGAGTGAAGGATAAGCGCTCATCTGCTAGGCTTGCAGAGAAACTTTAAGTTCATTTATAATTTATGCCGTATTTAAGGGGTGAATATTATTAATCTATTAATACTGTCATATTTCTGTATTTAATATTCACTTTCAACATGACACATTGTCATAACATCAATCAGTCAGACGGCAGCATTGGACTTAACACTGCTCCTCACTTGAGCCGATATCACACAAGAAACATCAGATTAAGTACGATATCAGAATCAACTGAGACATGCCTCTGTTTTAGACAAACTCCGCCCCATGTGTGTAAATTCTGAATATACATCTGTAGTTACATCTGAGGTCTGAAAACTGATGTGCAGTATTAAATATAATTTAATAATTTCTTCTAATTTGTCAGAGAAACTGAGCAGAATCTCACTGAGCACACTAATAATCAGTTCTCAGTTCATCTAAAAAAAATAAAAGCAAAGGGTGAACGTTTCAGACATAGCTCATTAATCTTAGGGTTATGATTCCACAAGATGTCACCTGAGATACAATTATTATTATTGCGATTATTATGATTATGATCATGATTATTATTATTATTATTATTATTATTATTATTATTATTACTATGTTAATGCAGTTTGGAGTTCCTCTAAAGCTGTTTTCACACCAGACTGCAGCGTTCTCGTGTTCAACACATTGTCATGTTAATCAAAGTGGACTTTACACCAGACACTGACAGCTCAATCTATTACATTCAACATTTATTTCATAGAACTTTAACATAGATTATGTAATTATGATATTTTCTAGAGCATATATTACCTGAGCAGGTGACTCCAGCATCTTCTTCATGACCACAGTCATTATCCCCCCACTCTGCTGAGCTACAGTTCTTCAGTGTCAACTCAGATCCACTACAGTCCACATCATCCATCCAGATTGTTCCTGATCCCCGTCCAAAGTGAGCATTATACCGAACATTTACAGGCTCCCCACAGCGCAGCTCTCTACACACAACCGCACCTTCTCTCATATCCCAGTAATCACCACACACTGTTCCCCACTGTCCATCATGAAGAACCTCCACTCTCCCAGCACAGCGACTTCCATTCACCAACCTCACACTGTCTGAGAGACAGAGAGAGAGAAGTTTATAGTTTATGAGGACGCACACACTCTCTCTCTCTCGCTCACACACACACACACACACACACACACACACACACACACACACACACACACACACACACATTCTCTCGCGCTCACACACACACACACACTCCCTTATGTTAGTTAAGGGAGTTTACAGTTTTATTACAGCTTTTTAAATTCTATAAAAATGAAAGACTTTCACTGTTTATAAAGTTACGATCAGTCCAAGAAAATTTCTCCCATTTCAGGATTAAAAATGGTGGCTACTGTTAAAGTGAGAAGTGTGTGATGTTTCAGTGTGAATAATCAGTGTGTACTTACCAGCTGCTGTGAGTGTGAGTGTGGATGAGAGAAGAATAAAAGTCAGACAGATTTCCATCTCCCTCCTCGCTGTACACGATGTGTTCACCTCCACTCGCCCAGAGAGACTGAGAGAAGTGTGTCCCCTCACTCAGCCCCCTACAGAGAGAGAGACAGAGAGACAGACAGAGAGAGAGAGACAGTCACCAATCACACACACTGTTACCTTATTAGAAAGACGAGAGGAAATCATCACACAGCCTCAATAACAAATCAGACGAGGCATCTCTCACTTTCTCCATATATATCAAAATAACGTCAGCGCTGATGAACAGAGCTCCGCCTCCCGTCTCTGAGGTGTGTGACTGAGGAACAGAGCTCCGCCTCCCGTCTCTGAGGTGTGTGACTGACGAGAGTCGACCACATCACACACTGATTTCAGAGAGAGGAAGCACTCGGCTGTCGTACAGCATTAATGCCTGACAGCTGCACAGAGCAGATACACACACTGATAAACCACTGCAGCACACTGCAACTACATCAGCTACACACACACACACACACACACACACACACACACACACTGATAAAGGACTGCAGCACACTGCAACTACATCAGTTACACACACACACACACACACACACACACACACACACACACTGATAAACCACTGCAGCACACTGCAACTACATCAGTTACACACACACACACACACACACACAGACACACACACTTAATATTTATCATTAAATTATTTTAACATTAAAACGTGATTTAAACCATTTCTAGACTTTTTACTGAAGTTAAAAATTTATTTGCTAATAATTTTAAGAAATATTAGAAAAATTTACCTAATTTTACCTAAATTTACTCTCTCTCTCTCTCTCCCTCTCTCTACACACACACATATATATACAGTATCTCACAAAAGTGAGTACACCCCTCACATTTTTGTAAATATTTGATTATATCTTTTCATGTGACAGCACTGAAGAAATGACACTTTGCTACAATGTAAAGTAGTGAGTGTACAGCTTGTGTAACAGTGTAAATGTGCTGTCCCCTCAAAATAACTCAACACACAGACATTAATGTCTAAACCGCTGGCAACAAAAGTGAGTACACCCCTAAGTGAAAATGTCCAAATTGGGCCCAATGTGTCAATATTTTGTGTGGCCACCATTATTTTCCAGCACTGCCTTAACCCTCTTGGGCATGGAGTTCACCAGAGCTTCACAGGTTCCACTGGAGTCCTCTTCCACTCCTCCCCATGACATCATGGAGCTGGTGGATGTTAGAGACCTTGTGCTCCTCCACCTTCCTTTTGAGGATGCCCCACAGATGCTCAATAGGGTTGAGGTCTGGAGACATGCTTGGCCAGTCCATCACCTTCACCCTCAAAACTTAGAATTCATGCTGTGTGTAAAGAAGATGTCTCTTGTGTGGAATGATGACAAAACTGCAGTTTGTAAGCCCTGCACTGCAAAAATTTTACACCGGAAGTAAGCAGCAGCGAAATCGAGTTTACTCCTCCACAACCTGATCACTCTGAATAATCGGTTATCAGTATTGGCTGAGAAATTTAGTATCGATGCACCTCTAATATATATATATATATATATATATATATATATATATATATATATATATATATATATATATATATATATATCAGAGAGATAGAGAGATATGCCATGTATCCTAACAAAATGTCCAGGTCCTCTGGAGGAAAACAGCCTCAAAACATTAAAGATCCACCTCCATATTTAACCATGGGCATGAGGTACTTTTCCATATGGCTACCTCTCTGTGTGCTCCAAAACCACCTCTGGTGTTTATTACCAAAAAGCTCTATTTTGGTTTCATCTGACCATAGAACCCGATCCCATTTGAAGTTCCAGTAGTGTCGGCACACTGAAGACGCTCGAGTTTGTTTTTGGATGAGAGTAGAGGCTTTTTTTCTTGAACCCCTTCCAAACACCTAGTGGTGATGTAGGTGACTTCAGATTGTACTTTTGGAGACTTTCTGACCCCAAGACACAACTAACTTCTGCAGTTCTCCAGCTGTGATCCTTGGAGATGCTTTGCACACTCGAACCGTCCTCTTCACAGTGCGTTGAGACGATATAGACACACGTCCAATTCCAGGTGGATTTATAACATTTCCAGTGGACTGGAACTTCTTAATCATTGCCCTGATGGTGAAATGGGCGTTTTCAATGCTTGTGTTATTTTCTTATAGCCACGCCCCATTGTGTGAAGATCAACAACCTTTTGCCGCACATCACAGCTATATTCCTCACTCTTACCTATTGTTATGAATGACTAAGGGAATTTGGCCTGTGTGTTACCTCATATTTATACCTCTGTGAAACAGGAAGTCATGGTTGAACAATTTCCTGTTCCTAGTCACCCAGCTGTACTAAAAAAATATAAAATATCAATGGGAACATACTTCAAATATATTTTTCTCATATGATTGACAATAATTGTGGCACACATATATTTAACATATTAATATTTTAAGTTATAATATATAAGTTGTTTTTTTTAATAAATCTGTGTTTCATTAGTACTTGATTTACAATTATCATTATATCTATCAAAAAAGAAAGGTCATTGGGAAAAAATATTATAATTAAAAGTTTTTAAAACTTGAAATTTAAATGGTACATTAATGAAATGTTTAACTGTATAAATTAAGAAACATAATTTAAAAACAAACATTTAATAATTTAATACTTAAAGAAATAATAAAATAATGCATAATTCTTATGAAAGACATTTAAAATATAAGTGTCATGTAAGGAGGTTGAGGACAGATGCAAATGCAGATAAGAGCTTTATTGAAGAGAGGAACGCAGACAAATCCAAATTGTGAATCAAAAGCGTGGTCCAAAAACAAGCAAAAGGTCAGGCGATCAGCAAACGGGCATAACCAAGGCAAGGCAATGCAAACCACAAAACAAGAAACTAGACACAAGATCAAAACCCATGGCACGGCACACAATAAACAAAACCGTAGTACTGTGAATACTTTGCAAAGACATTGTTTGAAAACAGTCTCCTTAAACTGTGGAGTGAATGTGAGATTGGATGCATGATTAGAATGAAGGTGTGTGTTTTGGGAACAATGGTGGCCATGTTTGTAGGCCGCAGTGCAGGATGGGAAATGTAGTCACTGGTTTGCTGTGATATAACAATAAGGATACTTTATTAATTTTGACAGGATTTATATCTTATTTAATAAACACATAAATTATTGTGTAAGTAACATGAACATACATGCAATATTGTACTGTTACTCTCTAATGTGAAATATTTACAGAACATAAAACACAAATTTAAAATTAAAAGCAAAAGCACTCAGAATTCATCTTCACATTTATTTTCTTGAGTAAATAACTGAGGTTCGAGCCTGTTCGTTTCAGAAATGTTGTAAATGTTGGTGCTCTGCTCAATGTTGATCGTGTCCGTTCCTGTTTTTCTCTTTTTAAAGCTTTTGCTCTGTGTGGGTCATATTATTTGAGTAAAACAGATATTTTCTACAGTATCTCCAGCTTCACTAAAGCCTAAAGCAACATGTGACAGGAATATTCAGCTCTTTATATTTATATTTAGTCTGAGCCTCTGACTTGTTTTGAAACTGCAAGTGTGTGGTTTTTAATCAGGGGGGGGGGGCTTTAGCTCTATCTGAATTTTTCTTGGTGCGTTTCTAAATATTTTCTAAAGCAATACATTATACATGATGAGGTTTTGTTTGCGGCTTGACCATGTGACCAGCTGCTATACAGCATATATATTATATTTGTGTGTTTTGTGTCTTAGCTACAAAACAATAGCACCAACTACTTTTAGGTTTAAATACTTTGTATTCGAGTTTAAAACTTTAAACTTGTGCACATCGGATCGTATTCAGAGTTGCCGACTTAAGTCCAAAAGTTATCTAGGTATTTATGTGGAAATTTCCTGGTATTCAGAGTCAGGTTATGCAGCTGCGATTTTCTGACCTTTGGAATTTTTTCTGGATTTTTTATTTTTACTGTTAAATGTCATATGATGAAACATAAAAGCAAGAGACAATTAAAAAAGTAAAAAAGACTACTATGATGATATCTGAATGAGAAGATGGGGAGTGTTGAAATAAATCTAATAGGAGTCTCGTATATCACTAATATATTACTGCATGAATAGTGCTAGTTGTAATGATCACATTAATCACTGGTTTAACAAAATGGCTTCCACACTCATAATTCAGCAGCATGGAGAACAGAATAGCACTTGATGCAAATATTTGTGTATTTTATATTTGTGTCTCTTTTAATATCGTGCTCCAACAGTTACTGTAAGTTAATGAAGCTTCAAGATACTAAACTGAGGTCATGACATTGTAATGTGTGTGCAGGATGTAGGTGATTTTATCTCACTTTTAATTTAGGATTTGTTGAAAAATAATAAATAAAGTCACTGTTTGTGTTAATTCGATGCGCTCTGCTGTAAAGAAAACGTGCTCACGGTGTGAAGGATAACTGACCGAGCGCTCATCTGCTACGCTTACAGAGAAACTTTAACTTCATTCATCATTTCATCTATAAACTGTTTACTCCTCGATATAAACCATGTCTCTGATAAAGATATGTCTCCTCTGATGTCCCCCACTGACTTTAAACAAAGTACATAATTAATTAATTAATACTGTCATATTTATACACTTAATATTAGTCTCAAATCACATTCCATAGTGTGGGTGAGTGTATTTACAGCAAATTATAAATTTCAGCGTGAAACATTACGCAACAAACATGCACTTAAGTTCAAGATCAGAATCACATGTAACTGAGACACGCCCCTGTTTTAGATAAACTCCGCCCCTGAATACCGATGTGTGTAATTTCAGTGCACTTAACTCTGAAGACTATATTGAGGGAGTATATATATATATATATATATATGAATCTTAGTCGTGATTATTACGTTAATGTGCCATCTTTACAAAATTGATGCAGGCCGAAATGTAACAGTAATATTTTCACAAGGTGAAACACCTGTACGTAGCTTGAATAACTGAGCAGATTTTTAAACACTGGACGATTTTATAGATTATTTCACACTTTCTGTTCATGTTTATTAGGTTGAATTTGTGCATAAAGACCTTCAGCTTCTTCTGAGTGTTTGTGCTGCTCTTTATCTCTTTCTTTAGCCTCTTTAGTTTCTTTAATATATTTAATTTCATCATCATCATCATCATCATCAGCCAGCTGAGTTTGCTCCATCGTTGGCTGACGTGTGATGTTTCCGTAAGTTACCTCCTCTTCTTGCTTCTTTTCACTGTTTGTTTTTGTCCCGTTTTCTTCCTGGTCTTCCTCGATGGTTGGTTCTGTAACTCCTCCCTCGGTTTGATGTTCGGAGCTGTGATGAATGATGGCGTAATCAGCAGTGAGCTTGGAAAGTCCTCTGATTTCACCTCCATCTCCTCTTGGAAACACGACAGTGGAGTAATGAAGTGACTCTGATAAAACCGTTTTGTTCGCATACACAGACTCTTCATCCTCGACCTCGACCTCGACCTCAGCCTTCTGGAGATCGACAGGAAATAAAATGTATTAATTTGTCAACTTTATTCCACATAAAATCATCACATATTTACCGTACAATGTAATGTTTTGGGACTTTTATCATCTTGTAGTAGTCACAATAACTCATGATTCATGCTCTATTTTTGTACATTAACCAGTTTTGTGTTCACATTCTTTCTCCCGCTGTTATGACCCTGTGTATTGCAGAAAGTTTCTAATAAAAAAGTAGGACACTGATCTGGGAAGAGAGTTGAGAGATTTGGGAGTTGGATTCTTTGACTGCCTTAAATGGTTTTGTTAAAATTGGTTTGTTGCTTTAAAATCAGGTTTTGGTGTCAGTTTGGTATTATTTATTTATTTGTTTGCTTGTTTATTTGTTTATTTATTTATTATGTTTAAGTGTTATATTGCTTTACTTGGCTAAAAATTTGTACCTTTTCCAAATCTAGAGATTTGATTTTATGAAAATTGACCCAATATGAATGAAGGCTGATGAGTGGTCATGGGTACATTAAAAACCATATAAGAATGCACTATTAAAAGAATATTCATTATACTAACCCCATCATTTAACACGTTTTCTGACGCATCTTCTCGTCTAGTAGGTGGTTTGTTTTGTGTTTTCCTAAAAAAAAAAATAATAATAAAAAAACAAAACCAAAAAAAAAAAAAAATTATTAATACTTAAATAAATAATAACAATAACACTTTTTGTCATTTTGTAAAAATGTAAAATCAATAATAACCAATAAACATTACATAAATATATTTAAAAATTCATGTTTCTTTGTTGTGCTCTAATATAGGTAATTGTCTATAATTTTAAAAAAATGGACTAATTAAGTAATTACACCTTGCACACAGGAATACACCACACAGCATCATCATTACTGAAGCTCCAACAGCAGCACCAGTCAGCACAGAGGAAATATCCACACCTGAACCTAAAGTAATAAAAACACAGAGAGTTTGTAGTGTAAATATGGTAATTAATACACTATTAAGTAATAAATATTACTGAATTGTAACAACAGTTTGAATTTGAATCTACTTAAACTACAACAGAATGAATTTAAAGTGTGTATGTTGTAGATATTTGTGGATATAAACAGACATGGCCACCATGAACTACACTTCCCTACACTGCCTCATTCGCAATCACCTTACACACACCTGATCCCAATTACACACACACACACACACACACACACACACACACACACACACACACACACACACACATTTATATAGAGACTTTCTAATGCCAGATCTTTGTGAGGCGTGCAGCAAAGGCAGAAGCTGAAGGGCTTGGGGCGGGTGTGTAGACCTGCGCTGCTGGAAGAGGAAGTGTGTGTTCAGTAAACATTCTGATAGATAATGAATCACTAGCTAGGCAGATTGTTTGAACGTCAGAAGTATTTGGATAAACTAATCATGGAAGAAGAGTCGGATGGGTCAGTAATGAAATATATCAAAAGAAAAACATTCCAAAACGGAAAAATTCAGGATCTACAAAGGACTTGGAAGATAGCGAGGATATGATGCCGGGGAAATCAGAATAGTATAGGAGATGGAAATACATCACCTGAAGAATTGAACAGGCCTTTGTATAAAGTGATGATGACTTTTGAGAAATTATCAGGAAAACACATGAATCCGATAGGACTGACAAAAGCCATAAACAAAACAGTAGGTGCTGTGAGTATGGCTCAGTGTTTGGGACTGTGAAGAGTACTGATAATTGTTAAAGATGTTGCACAAGGAAATAGATTGTTAAGACTTAAAGCGTTAAATGGGGAGAAGATATCAGCTCGAGAGACTGGTGTCTCCAGCGTAGTAAAAGGTGTTATCACTGGAATTCCATCTGATATATCAATGGAAGAAGTTACAGAAAATATAAGAGAAGGAAAAGTAATAAACGCAAGAAGATTATTCAAAAACAAAGAGGGGCAGTGACTTGAAAGCATGTCTATTCCACTGACCTTTGAAGGCAGTCTCCCGGAAAAAGTTCAAATGGTATATACAGTGAGGGAAAAAAGTATTTGATCCCCTGCTGAATTTGTACGTTTGCCCACTGACAAAGAAATGATCAGTCTATAATTTTAATGGTAGATTTATTTGAACAGTGAGAGACAGAATAACAACAAAAAAAATCCAGAAAAACGCATGTCAAAAATGTTATAAATTGATTTGCATTTTAATGAGGGAAATAAGTATTTGACCCCTCTGCAAAACATGACTTAGTACTTGGTGGCAAAACCCTTGTTGGCAATCACAGAGGTCAGACGTTTCTTGTAGTTGGCCACCAGGTTTGCACACATCTCAGGAGGGATTTTCTCCCACTCCTCTTTGCAGATCTTCTCCAAGTCATTAAGGTTTCGAGGCTGACGTTTGGCAACTCGAACCTTCAGCTCCCTCCACAGATTTTCTATGGGATTAAGGTCTGGAGACTGGCTAGGCCACTCCAGGACCTTAATGTGCTTCTTCTTGAGCCACTCCTTTGTTGCCTTGGCCGTGTGTTTTGGGTCATTGTCATGCTGGAATACCCATCCACGACCCATTTTCAATGCCCTGGCTGAGGGAAGGAGGTTCTCACCCAAGATTTGACGGTACATGGCCCCGTCCATCGTCCTTTGATGCGGTGAAGTTGTCCTGTCCCCTTAGCAGAAAAACACCCCCAAAGCATAATGTTTCCACCTCCATGTTTGACAGTGGGGATGGTGTTCTTGGGGTCATAGGCAGCATTCCTCCTCCTCCAAACACGGCGAGTTGAGTTGATGCCAAAGAGCTCCATTTTGGTCTCATCTGACCACAACACTTTCACCCAGTTGTCCTCTGAATCATTCAGATGTTCATTGGCAGACTTCAGACGGGCATGTATATGTGCTTTCTTGAGCAGGGGGACCTTGCGGGCGCTGCAGGATTTCAGTCCTTCACGGCGTAGTGTGTTACCAATTGTTTTCTTGGTGACTATGGTGCCAGCTGCCTTGAGATCATTGACAAGATCCTCCCGTGTAGTTCTGGGCTGATTCCTCACTGTTCTCATGATCATTGCAACTCCACGAGGTGAGATCTTGCATGGAGCCCCAGGCCGAGGGAGATTGACAGTTCTTTTGTGCTTCTTCCATTTGCGAATAATCGCACCAACTGTTGTCACCTTCTCACCAAGCTGCTTGGCAATGGTCTTGTAGCCCATTCAAGACTTGTGTAGGTCTACAGTCTTGTCCCTGACATCCTTGGAGAGCTCTTTGGTCTTGGCCATGGTGGAGAGTTTGGAATCTGATTGATTGATTGCTTCTGTGGACAGGTGTCTTTTATACAGGTAACAAGCTGAGATTAGGAGCACTCCCTTTAAGAGTGTGCTCCTAATCTCAGCTCGTTACCTGTATAAAAGACACCTGGGAGCCAGAAATCTTTCTGATTGAGAGGGGGTCAAATACTTATTTCCCTCATTAAAATGCAAATCAATTTATAACATTTTTGACATGCGTTTTTCTGGATTTTCTTGTTGTTATTCTGTCTCTCACTGTTCAAATAAACCTACCATTAAAATTATAGACTGAACATTTCTTTGTCAGTGGGCAAACGTACAAAATCAGCAGGGGATCAAATACTTCTTTCCCTCACTGTATATCCAATATGAGAATATGTCCCAAAGCCATTAAGATGTTTCAGATGTCAGCATATAGGGCATCTAGCTGCAGTCTGACAGGGGAAATGAGATGTCCAAAGTGTGGAGATGAACATGAATATGATAAATGTCCAGGAAATACTGTGCTTAAATGTTGTAACTGTGGAGGCCTTCATAGTGCAGCATATGGAGGATTTGAAGTGCAGATAAAAGCAAGAGAAGTTCAAAAAGACAAAGTCAAAAATAAAGTAACTCATGCGCAAGCATTAAAGGATTGTGGAAGTAGCGATGACAAGCAGAAAGAGATGATAGTCAAGGACAAACCGGATACTTTGGACAAGAGAGAAGAAAAGACAGAAAGAAACCAATGCAGTCATCAATGCTCTATCAAAGAAAACTCATTAATAATGACAAAGGTTTTCATTATCGAGATTAAAAGTGTTACTTCTATGATGACAAGCAGATCAGCTAAAATAAAAATAATCATGGAAGCAGCATCAGAATTCTTGGGGATTTCTGCAATATCACTTCAAATGATATATGATGTTCTTTATCAAACATCAGCTCATGATGCTTCTCAATTGTCTGATTTGCCTGATGGTATTAAGTGTTCTGCAATGGAATGCAAGAACTTAAGAAATTTACAATAATATTAAAACAAAACCAAGTATAATATGTGTACAAGAATCATGGCTCAAACCAAATCTGCAAATTAAATGATCTGGATATAATTATGTCCGGAAGCGTAAGCATAGAAAGGGAGCACAAGGTGGAGGAGTAGTGACGTTTATTCAAGAGGGAATAGCATATAGAACACTTACAGATGTCAAAGAAATAGTATGTGTTGGTTTAGAGGTGTTCTACCGAGAGGGATCAATTGTGATTTTTAACGTTTACAATCCATGTGATAAAATTTCACAAGGGTTACTTGAAAAGGTTGGAGGAAATACAGGGAAAAGGGTGTGGAGATTTCAATGAACGTAATTGGCTATGGGGTAGTACAAAGATAGCTTGTAATGGGGAAACAGTGGAACAATTTATAGATGATAGATCACTAGTATGTTTAATTACAGGAGAAAGAACTAGATACAATATAACAGCAAATACTACATCAAATATAGATCTAACAATGATTTCAAATGAGATGGCAGAGATGTGCGAATGGTATGTGATCGATGATAATACTATTGGTAGTGATCACTTTCCAATAATTTGCACCATAAGAGTCAACAATTATAAAACAGATTATTATCTGCAAAGAAAATGTTTATATGAAAAAGCAGGCTGGAAATCTTTTTTAAATTATTGTGAGCTTAATATAAATTTTTAAATGAAGAAACAGACAAAACTTTTTGTGGATCTCTTTCTAACATGATATTAGAAGCAGCAATATTATATATCCCTCAAAGGAAAGCAGGTATAGGATATATAGGTATAGGTATAGGCCCTGGTATAGGATGTGCGTTATATGCAGATGATGGCACCACATGGAAGAGGGGTCGAAACATCTCGCAGGTCAGCTCTTGCATGCAGGCAGCCATTAAAAAGGTGGAACAGTGGACTATAGACTGAAGATTTAAAATGCCAACAAGGAAATCATGTTCTATACTCGCAAAAGAGAAATCGCAGAACATGAATTAATATTATATGATAAAGTTTTAGAACGAGTGAAAACATTTAAATAGCTAATGTCTGGTTTGATAGCGAATATACATGGAAAAAAACATATAGATTAAATTGATAATAAATGTAGAAAGTTCTTAAATGTGATGAGGGCAAGAGTGGGGAGCAGAAAGAATAGGATTGTTGATGATCTATCAAGCTATGGTTAGATCTGTGTTGGATTATGGCTGCAAATCAACAGCAAAATCAACACTAATTAATGCTCTACTGGTTGAGGCAAATGAAATGCCACTAAATTTGCATAGATTAAAATTATCATGGATATACTGGACATATATGAAGAGTTATGTTGGAAATCACATTACTACTGGTGTATTAAATAACTGCTGGGAATATGTAAACAAAAAAGAAAGGGGATTTGAATGGAGCATAAGCCCCTTAACAGAAAAATATCAGATTGCAGAGACTGAGCGGGACAGTCATGGACTTTTCCTGAGGTTGAAATTGATCTGGAGATATTAGAAAAGATAAAGGATTGGGAGGAAATGGGCATGTGTTTTAAATATGTTCAGGGAAAATTTTATGAAAGTCTACAAATATATACAGATGGATCAAAAGATCCAAGCACATGAATTACAGGAATAGGAGTGTATATTCAAGTGTTAAGTGTAGAAATTTATGTATTATATTTATGTGTATATTCTGTAGAGAATACTGACATTATAATATGTTTAACATGGGTAGAGGAAATAAGACCTGACAGAGTGGTTATATGTTCTGATTCAGCGTCAGTATTGAATGTACCCGAAGATCATCCAGAGAAGATCTGATAAATGAAATATTCATGCTCATGTATCGTATTCAAAGGAAAGGAGGAACAGTCGGATTCTGTTGGGTACATAAAGGGATTCATGGAAATTAAGCTGCTGATGAGTTAGGTAAGAAGGCTTTAAAAAGAAATGAAAAAAAGAAAAATATTAAGAAAGAGTGGGATAAGGACAAGAAGGGAAGACATTTACATAAAATTAAAAAAAAACAGGTAGAAATTAATAAAAATCTATGTGGCAGAAACAGGAAGGAAGTGGTTATAATAACTAGATTAAGGCTTGGTCATACAGGATTGAACTCTTCATTGGCTTGAATAGGAATCCAAGGAAATGATTTATGCGAATATTGTATGTAGAATACCTTCTACCTTGTAGAAGGTATATACAGGAGAGAAGGGAATTAATACAATATTTAAACAATACTGGACATACAGTAAAGATGGGGAGTTGGAGTATCTATAAGGAATAGAGGTTAATAGAGACAGGTTAGGATATAGGGTTTTAATACAATACATGTATAGTACAGATTTGAGTGATAGAGTTTAAATATATCAAAGAACAGATTTGTGTTGTAATGCATCAGTCTGGATCCAGAGGGGCTCTGAATCTGATGGATCTAGACTTGGGGTGAACACGTAATATTTTTTAAGGGATTAAGAGAAAGACATGGAATATGATGCATTAAACTGAACAGTAGGTGGCGGCATGTGCTCATGACACCAGTCCGCCATTAAAATAAAAGAAGAAGAAGCTCTTCGCAAAGTAACCACAGAATTCCTTTGTGTCATTAACGTTATCAAGCCTTTGTATTTTACCGCCTGATTTATACTGGTCCTGACTTTGACTGTGTTTACTGATTAGGTGTTTTGGCTAACTCTATTCCTGATATCCTGTTTGTTGAGTGCCTGACCTGTGCCCGTTTCATGTTTTTGCCTCTGCCTT
Organism: Ictalurus furcatus; assembly: GCF_023375685.1. Lineage (NCBI taxonomy): Eukaryota > Metazoa > Chordata > Actinopteri > Siluriformes > Ictaluridae > Ictalurus > Ictalurus furcatus. The sequence continues at coordinate 26,478,913 of NC_071273.1, forward strand.
ACGTTTTTGGATTTGTTGCATGGACTTTTATTAAAAGCTGCCTTACCTGCATTCTGAGTCTCTCTAACAATGTTTTAATTGAACCAAACTGCATATTTAGATTGATATCTTATTGCTGCTCTGGAGGAAGGCATGTTTCAGATGTTGGGAAAACCAAATTTATATTTAATTATAGAATATTAAATAATGTGGGTATTGGTAAATCTGTCATTGGGCTTTGTTCTACTTTATATTTGCAGTATTTAAAAAATAAAACTGATAAAGCTAGATATTTTTCAAAGTTAAACAGAGAACAGTATTTATTATGACCTGCAGCTGACCTTCAGTATTAGCTTTACTTCCTGTTTTTTTGTGAAAAACAGTTTATAGGACACAGCAATTTATTTTCTATTTTGAAAAGAAACATGTTGCTTTCAAGTCATCAGACAGGTATACATGTCACCCTTGTTTGTAGCATTTGTTCTGTACAATTTATTTTGAAACACTGCATGTGGAAATTTGTTTGTTGCAAGATGTATCTTTCAGAGCTTCCTAATTTGCACAATATAACGCTAAAGTAAATCATTAAAGTAAATCATTAAAATTAAATGATCATTAAATGTGTGTCTTTTCTACCACACTGCCAAGTTTAAAACCACAAGCTGCATTTCCTACATTTCATAAGTTCCTGAATTGTGTAATATAAACATTGGGTTTCATTTGAATGGTGACACATCCTTAGTTGTGTAATGAACATTCAGGGGGTTTTAATGCACCAAGTTTATAAAATAGATTCAAATGTGTACTCGCCTAACACACATTTTCATTAATGCTAAACACTTAATAGTGATGCAGTACTAGTTTCAGCAGCTTTGCTGTTTTCAAATTCATAATAATCTTTTAACAAAAACAGATTTCCATTTTGGCACAAAACTGACTAAATGTATCTGTACCAACATGATAGATCAGGGTTCTTCAAATCTGGTCCTCGAGGTCCACTGTCCTGCAGAGTTTAGCTCCAACCCTAATCAAACACACCTGAACAAGCTAAGCAAGGTCTTCAGGAATACTAGAAAATTACAGACAGGTGAGTTTGGAGTTTGGAGCTAAACTCTGCAGATTTGAAGAACACTGTGATAGATCATGCTTCACTGTTGCCAATACAGACCTCACTGAAAGCCTAAACTATTGTATCTGTAAAACACTGTTCATTTTTATTATTTGTTATGTTTATATTACATCTGTTAATTTCTCATAACGCATGAATCAAGTAGGCTTTTCCCCAGATTTCTACTAGACCTAGCTCTGTAACCAGTGGAATCTCAAACTCACAATTTTTACAGCAGAATGCTACTATAGAGGACTTATTTCTGTGAAAATTTCAGTTTGTATCTTGTCCCCCACCAGAGATATTCAGCCCGAAAAGTGAAGGGAATCTAAATAAAAATTTAAATCTAAAATGTTCTGCATACACATGATACTTCCCCAAGTAACTCAGACTGAGACTCGAGCCCTTCCCATTATAAATTAGCACTAAAAGCAGAACTGTGAGCAATCTTGAGCATTACATTTGGACTTACGTTCTAAGTCTAAAGAACAGGAATGTGCAAAAGGTTTATATATATATAAACAGCTGTATAACCAAAATGTGTTGTGTACCATGATATAAAGATGGCTGTTGTAGTTTAACCAACTTTTTTTTTTTTTTTTTTTTTACATAGTGGTTTTACAATGCCAGTACATAGAGATAATCACTAGGAGAAAAAAAAAATTAAATGGTGAAGCAACCAACTTTACAATTATTGGACCAGTTGAAATGGACTGACCTTTTACATTCTGATGTAAATAGCATTCAATTCCCTCAATCTCTAATTGACATTACCACTTGTAAACACAAACCTTCCACTTAGTAAGGAGAGGGCTTTCAAAAGCTCTACCCCCATCGATATTGTTCATATAGACTGCCATAAAAATAATAAATGTGGTCAGTTTTAAAATAAATGTTACAAAAAAATTAACCTTGTGAAGTTTCTAACCTTTAGCAGCAGAGCAGTGATCCACTTTCATACATGAGAAGATCTGAGAGGCGACTCCCAGCTTATTGGAGCCAACACACTGCAGACTGCCATTAAGTGATGTCCGGATGGAGACAAAGCTTCTTAAGGTTGTGTTGCTAGCTGACTCCGAGGTGGATATGAACTCAGAGGGTCGGACAATTTGACCTGAGAGACGCCACTCTAGTTTAGGAGATGGATTTCCATGAACCTCACAGGAACTGTTGAAGAAATCCTGAATGAAGTTACATCTGGAGGAGGGAGAGATCTGAGGAGCATCTGAGAGAGAGACAGAGACAGGAATAATCTGCATTTAGTTTAAGACTCCAAATCGTTTATCTGCAAATAACTTCACTGTTAGTCCTATAATAAAGAGTCCTTAAACACTGTACTGCTTTATATGAATGAGACAAAACACAGTCACTTTTACACATATCTGATGAAGCAAAGACAGGATTCTATTAAACTATTGGTATTTCATGAATTATAATTCAGTAGGATGAATAGTAGTGATTAATCAGCACTTACACAGAACATGTAGTATAAAAGAGCTCTGTGCTGATTTGTTCCTGTTCTGGAGCTGGTAGGTGGCAGTGCAGGTGAAATTGAGTCCATGATGAAGGTGAGTAGCGTTGAAGTTCAGCTGAGAGGAGCTGACGCTGGTGTTGTGGTTCTGCTCCTGTCTTCTCTCCTCAGGCAGGAAGTTCCATGTAAAAGTGGGTGGCTTTAAGAGACATGGAGGAGCTGGAGCAGAGCAAATGAGACTCACTGAAGTTCCCTCCACCACCTCATTTTGGTCCTCCACCTCCCCCTGATCCTCCTTATACAGTGTTATTGAGGGAGTGATTGGAGAAGCTGAGATAAACACACAGTATCACATTAGAGATGAGTTTTAAATGTGTTCCAGTGCATCATTAGTGTAATTACAGTTACACTGTACACACACACTGCTGCAGATCTCACCTCCCACTCTTACAGACACTGATGGAGATTTATAATTCCATTTCAGTTTTCCTGAAGTTTCTAATCTAAAGTAATAATCTCCACTGTAATTCTTTCTGATGTTGTAGAAGACGGTGGTGCAGTTCTTCATGCGGAGGTCTCCTATAATTTCCCCTTCAATCTTGTTCTCTTCAGTTACTTTAGAGTTAAAGACTCTGTTATTGTTAGGATCAGTGCCGTCTTTTAACCAGATTCCTGTAGGATCTGTCTGGAGATCTCCATCATATTGTTCTTCAATCTCAAAACTGCAGGGTATGAGAACACAGAGTCCTCTCACAGCTTCTACACTCTCTGGTAGACTGATGGAGAATTCTCTACACAAAACACCTGCAAACACACACACACACACACACACACACACACACACACACACACACACGCTGCATTTATATAAAGTGTGTAGAAATATTGACTCCAAACTGCAGTTGTGTTACAGAATCACACCAAACTGGTTCAGTTACTGCCTGAGTTTAACACACTTACGTTATCAGGTCACACATTAAATATAAATTCTACACAAACCTTTAAACAGAAAACAAACGATGACGAGTTTCTCTGCTGATTTCATCTCTCTGTTCAGGAAAGATCACCTGGAGAACATGCACAAATGGATTTGATGATGTGGTGGAATAATACACAATAATGCTGCTTCAATCAGAATATTACAAGGTGCATTTTATACCCAAGTGGATGTAAAGAAAAGAAAAACACAAATGCATTGTTGCACAGTGTCACGAAACAGTCTGTGTGGTGTAACGGAATATGTCTTGTGTGCATTACATCAGTACATCTGAGGGGTATTCCACAATACAAGCTACTTTAACAAGCTCAGAAAAATGTCATCAATTTTGGTTCCACAAAGCAAGCTAACTGTAACAAACAGGACTCGGGAGATGTTGAGGGTCCATGTGCAGGAGGGTTTATTAACTGAGCCAAAATACAATCCAAACTCTCAGTCATTATGGTAGTAACGCATGATAATTCCAAAGCAGAGGGCAAACCCAAAGACTAAACAATAAACAAGGTAAGGGTGACACACAGTAAACACATACATGACTCAAAACATGCACAAACACTGGGATTGTCAAGACTATACATCATCAACCCTGTTCTTGAAGATCCACCTTCCTGAAGACTTTAGCTCCAACCATAATCGTGCCCACCTGACCATCTAAGAAGTTCTTGATCAACTAAAACAGGTGCGTTAGAATTTGGCTGGAGATTAAACCTGCAGGAATGTAGATCTCAGGGAAGAGGGTTGGTGACCAGGATTTGTGTGTTTGTATGTTCTTGTCTGGTGTGACAGAACACCCAACTGGAGGTCCCTGAAGCCAAAATACACCTGCACTGAGACCTGCTATTGGGTCTGGGAGCAGGCTGATTCAGATGCTCTTGAAAGTTTTCAACAAGAGACAAATCTAGAATCTCCAAAGCAGCAACCCATACGTGTTCTTGAGGACACTGAAGTAGAAGGATATAATCAATATATACAATAACTGAACGGTTGAGGAACTCACAGAGCACTGTGAGTGCAAAATCTGGGACGAGGGAAGGAGCAATGATGAGACCATAGGACATTACCAAGTATTCATAGTGCCCAGAAGTGCCGGCTGTCTTCCACTCATCTCCTTCTCTGATGCGTATAAGGTTATACATGTTATATAACTCTCCTCTCAGCTGTTCAAGTAATGTCCTATTTGTATCAAAATATGTCTCATTTATATTGCTTCCTTTAAGACTGTGGCATGACCTACTTCCATTTAATTGAGCATCAGATTATTACGCAAAATGGGCTTTTAATAAATTCTGCCTGTCTTTCTGTTTCTCTCTGTCTGATTATCTCTGTCTCTGTCTAATCTCCCTTTCATTAGAACTAAAGTAGCACTAAATAAAGATGATGACAGGAAGAACTTTTTTTTTTTTTTTTTTTTTTTTTTTACAAAAACACAGATGGAGAAATTAGTAGAGAGAGATAAAGAGAAACAAAGTGAGACTGAAAGACAAAGAGACACAAGGAGTGAGACAGAGAGAAGGAGAGAGAGAGAGAGACATACACACAGAGACAGTGACTAAGAGAAAGAGAAATTTTTGATTAAAAAAACACACTTTATTTTATCAACAACAAATTATATAAATCAAATCCACTCATTGGCACAATCAACACCATAGCATATCAAAAATTAATTCTCCCTCAACCACTGTACAAATAATCTTGTTAAAACACCACAGCATTTTAAAAGACTCTATATCATTCATTAGCTTATAATACTTATATTCAACAACAACTCAAAAAAAAAAAAAAAAAAAAAACCTTGAAAAGAAGTGTTACGTCCTGACTGGATCTGTTCTCCATTCTATTTCTCCTTGTACAGTAAACTGAAAGTTTTCTTGCCCAACAATGAAATTAATCGATTGCCATTTTGTTCTCAGTTTTGGACTTTATCTTCACCCTAAAATGAAAGCATCAGAAGTGAACTTTTCCTCAAATTTTGAAAACACCTGATTCATTAAGTCAAGTATTGGTCTGAGTCTAGCACATTCTATAAAGCAGTCTCTCTTAATCCACAAAACAGGTATTTGTAATAATCATTTGGATTTATAGCAGCAACAAAAGCATTAACTGCTATGGCCCCATGTAGTATTCTCCACTGCAAGTCACCGGATTGTTTACTCAATGGTGGTTTGTAAATTACCCTGAAAGATGGTTCACTTCATTCCTTAACCCAAGTTTCTCCCGCCACACTTTATCCCTCTTCCCATTTAGAGCTACTTTACTGAATACTTTGACAAAACATTTATATATCACTTCACCTCCAGCAAAGTCAAAGTCCAACTCTCTGTACCTCTCCAGGTCCAGTAAGCGGCCAGACATACCTTTCAAGTCTGGTGAAATAACAAGTTTTGGAAAGGGGTCTCTCCAATCACGCAACAATGATCCATAGCCATAGTCCTATAGCATTGTTAACTCCTATCCATCAATCTTTTTTTCCACAGTCCTAGCAAAGCCTCCGCTTGGCGTGTTGATCTCTGGCCTAATGCAGCGGCTACTGCATTCACATTGCTCAGGTCAGGCCCTGCCGCTTCAGTAATATGTCTCAGCTTTACCATTCCAGAGTCACACAGCCTTGTTGTGAGGCCTGGTGCACACTCACTCGGTAAATCCAAGCACGCCCCCTTCAACAAAGACTCCTCAATCAGCCAAAACAAAGATTCTGTCCTTAGTTTTCTGTCCTTAATTTTCATGAGGCAATCGTATGCCTTCTATATTAAGGCATAATTTGTTTAGCATTGGTTCAATTGCCAAAGAGTCTAGCATTCCAGAGAGTGCACATCCTTGTCTAATGCCACTCAAACTACCATTGATTTTTAACATACTTTCAATGTCCCGATATAACACTTTAATCATTCCCATAAAGCCAGGACCAAAAAGAAAAGCATTGAGAGTTTTCCAAAGGTACTAGTGTTCCACTCTATCAAATGATTTTTCCTGGTCAATAGAGATGAGACCCAGATTAATACCCAAAGGTCCAGATACCTCTAAAACATCCGAACAAGGAACACATTGTCTGAAATAGACCTACCAGGCACACAGTAAGTCTGGTCAGGGTGAATGACCTGCCCCATCACCTCTCTCAGTCTCTTTGCCAGGGTTTTGGAGAGGATTTTGAGATCAGAGCACAGCAGACTTACAGTTCACCAGTTTTTGATTTCTTGCAGGTCACCCTTTTTTGGCAGTAGGGTGATCACAGCTCTCCTGCAACTCAGTGGCAAAGAGTCTTCCACTTGGCTCTCATTTAGAACAGCCATGAGATTCTCACCCAGCAACTCCCAGAAAGATTCAGCTGGGAGCCCATTAATGCCAGGGGCCTTTCCACCCTCCATGTCCCACAAAGCATTATAAAGCTCTCTTTCACACAGAGACTTCTCCAACTCTGCCACCAACTTCTTCAGAATCCGTGGTAGGCCTACATAAAAGCCAGCAGACATCACTTCATCCTCCCTATATTCACTTCTATACAGCTCATTATAAAACCGTACAGCCCGCTGTCGTATTTCAGATAGCTGTGTCCGTTCTTGCCCATTTTCAGACCGCAGAGAGTGAACATAGCAACTCTGACCGTTTTTCCTTTCCAGACCGAAGAAGAATTTACAACGGGCATCCATTTGTGTAAGGTTTTATAAATGCGACCTGACCAGAGCTCCCTGTGCCTTTATGCCCAGCAAGTCAGTCAGAAGAGTTTAATTGGACTTAAGAGCCTCAATACCGCTCTTCCATCTCATAACCTCTACTGATGTTTGTAGCTCTATAATTTCAGCTTCAAGCTTTTTTTTGGTGATATTTCTAGCGATTAATAATTTAATTTCAGCTTTCCCATAGTCCCACCACTGGTGCAGATCACTTAACAGAGATGTGTTAAAGTGCCAGTAGGCACTCTTAGACCTTACATTCGCTATATATATACATGACCGGTAACAAGGGCATGATCAGAAAAACCAACAGGACTAATTACACACCTTTTCACAATGTTGAAATGATGTTTAAAACAGTGAGGTCAATCCAATCTGGCCAAAGAAACAAAATTCTCTCAGACATGTGCCTGTGTGTATTGTCTAACATTTTCATTCAACAATCTCCAGATATTGCACAGTTTATGAGCCTTAATCAAAGTGCATACAGCGTAACCTGAAGCAACGTGAGGTTCTGCATGATTGCGACATAGTGCATGGTTCTCTGTGCAGTTAAAATCACCCCCTAGAACCAAGTAGTCTTCTGAGTTACACTTCTGTAGAGTTTTATTAAGATTATTAAAAATACAAACTCTCTCAGCGCCATTAGTGGGGGCGTATATATTAATAAACACAATACTGAACTTTTCAAACCATGCCCGAATAACTATTCATCTGCTTAGAGTCTCTTGTTTCACCTCAAAGGAGTCAGGAATAAAGTTCTTAGCAAATAGAACCGCCACCCCTCCTCTAGTGGAACGAACAGAACCTCTCCCTCCCATTCTTTCCTCCAGTCCTTCTCATTGAGACAGTCACTGTGTGTCTCCTGAATGAAGACAACACCAATGTTCTTTTGCTTAATTAATTGAAACATCTGTCCTCTTTTATACATGTCTCGTGCCCCATTTATGTTGAGAATATCCACCCTCACCACGCTCACTGAAAAGTGTGTAAGAAAGAAAGAACACAAAACAGACAGCAACATGGAAGGGCAGTGTGTACCATGTCATTTGGAAACCATCTTCTGCTTGAAGATCTGACCTCAGTTTAGCAATAACTTTCTTTAACTTACAGTATATATTTCCTGTGCTGTGAACTGTTCCTCCCCCTCGCTTCTCGTTAGTGTCCCAACAGTATTAACAAACATTCTGCTGTCGGGAAAAAGTCTGTGACTTGAACATTTTTCATATTTTTCGTCCTTTGTAAAAAGGACCTTACTTTTTCAAATGAATATGTACTGCATCCATTCCGTCTGCTGCTATTGTCAGCTGTATCACTGTCAGAGTCATCAACTGCACTACTTTCAGTGTCATTGTTCTTATCAGCGTGTTTCTATCAGCTGACTGGGTTTTTCTTTTTCTGCATTTCCTTTAGGCCTTTTAATCTTAACAGAGGGCGTTTTTAACAGCACCTTATCACTCACACGCTCCGTATCCATTCCTTCAATCAGCTGCAAGCTGCTTTAAAGTTTAATTCTGTCTTTTCTGATTCCCCCAGCCCTGCGTTGTTAACATCTGTGCTCACACTTTCCATCACCTCCAGCCTCATCTCTCATGCTTTTTGCGCCCGTGTTCCCAGACAGTATCTTCACCTTCTCCACAGCCTGCAGGCTCAGCATTTTTATCCTCAGTCCGCTCAGGACATGAACGTCTAATGTGCCCTTCTTCTCCACATCTAAAACATTTCATAGTCTCTGAACTTGCGAACACATCACAATCAAAGCCGTCAATTCTAAACCTAAATGCAACATTTAAGTCTTCTGTTTCATTCTTTAAAATCATGTACACTTGTCGTGTAAAGCAGACTACATGCTTAAGTAGAGGGGACTTCTACATTTCCGTGATCAGAAGGTCATCTTTATTGAATGGAGGGTGAATGTATCACTAGGGTGAATGTGTCCTGTATGACTACTCCATTTTGCACCACACTGTTTACTTTTCATGACGGACCCTGTAGACGCCATTGCCGACCAGCAAGCGCTGGAGGACAGCGTTCCTCGGTCTTAACCCAAATCTTATTATTCGGCTCAACCTGTGGTATAAGCCTCTCGGAGTGTCTGTACCAAACTCTAATTAACTAACATGATAGAAAAGAGAAGAAAAGGAGAAAAAGGAGGAACTCACTCGCCCTGTAGGGCTCTCACTCACACACCAGCCCCACCCACACACTCCCGCATACGCACAGAGAGACAGACAGACAGAAAGACACAGACACACAGACAGAGAGACAGTGACTAAGAGACAGAGAGAGAGAGGGACAGAAGAGAAAGAGAGAGAGACACACACATACAGAGACAGAGAGAGAGAGAGAGAGAGGTAGAGAGAGAGAGACCGTCAGACAGACAGACACACAGAGAGACATTGATTAAGACAGAGAGAAAGAGAGAGAGAGAAAGTGACAGAGAGAAAGAGAGAGAGAGAGGGAGAGAAAGAGAGAGACAGGATTTAATCACTTCTCAAATACAAGTACATTTTTTTTAATTACACAGAGTGTTCTGATTGGCTGAGAGCAGTGCAGGCAGTGCAGTGGAATCTCATTAACACTGTGTGAGAGGAGCATTAACATGTTTTTTATTTTTACAAAAATGAAATGTGCAAAGTCACAACAGTGTGTATGTTTTCAGTATCAGTATTTTTTCCACAGATAAACACTCAATCATCAGTTTAAATAAATTAAAGAAACAAACAAACAAAGCTAAGTTCACCAGTAAATAAATAAATAAATAAATAAATAAGTGTGATTCTTACCTCTGTGTTTTTAAGTGTCCAGTTCTCCAACTGACGTGTAATCCACTACACCCATGATGAATCACCTTATATTACATACCCCCACACTCACACACACACACACACACACACACACACACACACACACACAACTTCCTCTCACGCTCACCATGCCAAAACCGCAGCACTAACAGGAAGTTCCTTTATTCTACTTTTATTTTTATTTTTTATTTACTACTTTATTAACTATTATGTGATAAAATATTATTAAATTATTAAACGTATTACTGAAGTGAAATGAAATAAACTCAAAATCTTACATTTGTTTTTATTATTGAAAAAATATATGAAAATGTACTGTAATATACAAATTCACAGCATTTGGCAGATGCTTTTATCCAGAGCGGCTTATATTTATCTCATTTATACAGCAGTTGAGGGTTAAGAGCTTTGCTCAAGGACCCAGCAGTGGTAGCTTGGCAGTGCTGGGGCTTGACCTCCTGACCTTCTGATCAGTAACCCAGAGCCTTTAACCCCTGAGTCACCACTGCACACACACACACTTTACTATCTCTAGTGGCAATTCTCCATTTTAGTTTCTGTGTAATTTTAATCATTATTGGAGTTTTAATTTTTAATAATTCATTTTTTAGTTTTTTTAAAATGCTGTTTTATTTTTTGTTGTTTTACTGCTAAGATACTGATAAGGTAATTATTTATTCGAATGAAAACACAGATCGATGCAGTGCCGCCCCCTACAGGACTGTGGTTTGAAATACAACTTTACATGTAAAGCGGGTTTGCATCGACAGTTTGAGAGCTGTTAAATAATATGACAGAATCACATGAATATTTCCTCAAATGTCATCCTCATGAGATAACAGTCTGAACTCATGAGCAAATAATGGAGAATAAAACTGAAAAGTAAAAGGTGAATGATGCACCGAGATTTCAGATACTTTATAAATTTAAAATTACATACACCATCTTTACTGCATTCTGTAATATGTACTGTGTTCTGTGAAAATATCGAGAGGAGGAACTACAGCATCTGAAGTAAAACACAACCTGATAAAACACCTTTACGGTGTTAAAACACTGTGTTTAATAGAGAGCACGCAGCGAGCTTTATGTTAAATGTGACATCGGTAGCATATATTCCTTCTGTTAACTGATAAACTGATACAAGATCCAAAGAAAATGTCACTTTATTTACCATCATTTATAGTTCGATGTCATTTTAAAATACAGGTATTAAGATTTTTTTAATCAAATTCTACATTACAAAGCAGAATTGTACAAAACTAGAACAAAAGCATGACATTTCTTTTCATTACATCTGAAGATAGATATCAATAACCAAAGCAAGTACAAAACACATTATATAGAAATATAAAGATAAAGATAAGAAGATATATTAAAATGTAGCACTCATACTAATGAACATAAAATTATTTATTAAACATAAATTATTATAGAAATTTACGCTGAGCTTACCATTTATTTGTGAATAGACTGGTATACCTAACAAACTGGCAACGTGTATATAAACATATAATAAAAAAATACTTGTAAATCTTTTCAACATTTATTTTCATGAAAATAAAACCAATGTTTTTGTTTGTTTTTGTCAGCAGGACTGAGAGAACTAAACGCTGAAAGCAACAACAACAACTTTTGCTTGTGCAGATGATCAGTTTAAACTTGAAGCTTTTTTCCCAAAAGCAATAAACATATGCAATAAGTGCACTTGTGTGTGAAACTACGATGGTTTTCTCTACTTTTATGTCTTTTTTCCTTCAAACCAAGCTCATCAATTTAAAGGTGTTTATATAAACAGGTATTTATCACACGTGTATACATTTTGCCCTTTGTAGCCTGTACATCTGAGCAGGTTTACCATTCATCCAACCATTCATTCTCTGTACTGTTTATCCTACATGAGATCACAGGGAGCCTGGAGTCTATTCCAGCTGGAGTGCCTGGAGAGAGCCCTGAGGGCCAGGGGAGAACATGCAAGCTCCATGCACGCAGGATGGAGGCGGGAATTGAACCCCCAACCTGGGGGCTGTGAAACAAACATGCTAACGACTAAGCCACGTGCCAGCCCCCGCCCTGAGCAGGCTTTTTAAACAATAAATGATATCAGTCAGCCTTATCTGAGTGAATGAGTTGAGCTGAATCTCTTTCTTGAATCTGTGATGGTTTTATTCCATTATTCCCATCTTCCTCTAAATCCAAATGCGTTTGCTCCATCATCAGGGGACGTGTGATGTTTCCGTAAGTTGCCTCCTCTTGTTCCATATTTGTCCCGTTTTCTTCCTGGACTTCCTCGATGGCTGGTTCTGTAACTCCTCCCTCGGTCAGATGTTCGGAGCTGTGATGGATGATGGCGTAGTCAGCAGTGAGCTTGGAAAGTCCTCTGATTTCACTTCCATCTCCGTTGGGAAACACGACAGTGGAATAATGAAGTGACTCTGATAAAACAGTTTTGTTCGCATACACAGACTCTTCATCCTCGACCTCGACCTCAGCCTTCTGGAGATCGACAGGAAATAAAATTAATTCTTTTTTTAAAATTAATTTGATCTAAAAAGACATCAATATGTCCTCCAATCAGCTCTGTGTGTGGAGTTTCACACCCACCGTGTCGAGTCCTGCTGGGTCTCCTGGTCCAGACCGCGAAGGACTCGCTTTCCTGAATGAATGAATCAATAAAAACATTTCCATTTAAAATATTACATTAAATGTACATAAAAATGTAGACTTACATTTTGTCTTTTTTTTAAATAAATTTTTTTTCTTCTTAATATTCCTACAGTACCTAGCGTAAAAGTACAGTTTTTACAGTGAACACACCTTACACACAGGAATACACCACACAGCATCATCATTACTGAAGCTCCAACAGCAGCACCAATCAGCACGGAGGAAATATCCACATCTGCACCTAAAATAATAAAACACAGAGAGGGTTTGGAATGTAAATATGACAAATAGTACATTTTTAATTAATATATTACTGAATTAAATTGTCAAATAAATTGTTAGCAAATTATATATTAGTAAATGAAGAATTAGTACATCATTAACTTAAAAAGTACTGAATTTGTCAACAACAATTTACAGAATCCACATTAAAGTCAGTATAAATCTATAAATAAATATACTGAAATATATTTGGGGTTAGATTTTTTTTTAACTACAGACACAAGATTGTCAAAATAAATATTTTCTTGCATTGCAAAAACAAATGACCTTCATTATTTAAAAAAAAAAATTAAAGTACAGCAAAAAAAAGAAGATATTTTACGATGCTTGAAAGCCAGCAAATGTAGGATACATTATATAGATAATTTTCATGATGCAAGTACTAGCTTTATTAATAATAAATGATTCACTTCTTAATAATACATTCATCAAATAAAATGTTTTATTCTAACCTTCTGTTCACCACTGAGGTGTTTTTATTAACTTAATAGCAGGTCAAACTTTTAAAATAATGAAGTGCAAAACAAATCGCATCAACTTGTCACGTTACCGAGAAACCGCAAAGAAGCGTAAACTCCTCTGTCCTGTTTACCTCTGACTACGCTGACACTGGAGACTCCTTCCATATGATGCAGTGCCATACTGTGTTTACTGGTATCCTGGCTAAACACTGTCAATTTTCAACCATAAAAAGTTCAATTTTCACATGTGAAACAGCCAATCCTGCAACAACCTTACTTCACCTTTCACACCAGCCACAAGATTTCATTACACAGCTTCAAAACATTTATTTTCAGCTGAATCAGCTGAAATGTTTACAAAATTATATCTTTAGATACTGAAAATAATTTAGCTGTAGGTTTCATTTAACTTCACAACCATGAATCAATTATAGTTTTATACGAATTATTACCAGGCTATTACAAGGTTATTTTGAATCAGAATTCATAACACCAAGAAAATACTGGTGATTTAATATGTTAAATATTTAGGACTACCCTGCATGAAATACCATAGCAACCACTAAGAATAGCAACCACTTAACAACCACCTAGAATACCAACCGCCTGGGATACTATAGAAACCACCTAGGCAACAACCTGGAATGGTAAATGGTCTGCACTTATATAGCACTTTTTTAACCTTAGCGGTTAACCTTCAACCTCAAAGCACTTTACACTGGTTCTCATTCACCCATTCACACACACTGACACACCAATGGAATCAAAGCAGAGAGAGAATTGGTTTGTATATTATGTAACTTTATTTTTGACAGGTCTTAAATAATACCTATTATTACTCTCTATGTACAGGTCAAAGGTCATCATCAAATCTAATTTTGTTGACAGGTCAAATGTCATTAGCAACCGTCATTATCTAATTAGCTGTCATTAATGGTCATCACCAACCATCATTTTAGAATTAGCTGTCATTAATGGTCATCACCAACCATCATTTTAGAATTAGCTGTCATTAATGGTCATCACCAACCATCATTTTAGAATTAGCTGTCATTAATGGTCATCACCAACCATCATTTTAGAATTAGCTGTCATTAATGGTCATCACCAACCATCATTTTAGAATTAGCTGTCATTAATGGTCATCACCAACCATCATTTTAGAATTAGCTGTCATTAATGGTCATCACCAACCATCATTTTAGAATTAGCTGTCATTAATGGTCATCACCAACCATCATTTTAGAATTAGCTGTCATTAATGATCATCACCAACCATCATTTTAGAATTAGCTGTCATTAATGGTCATCACCAACCGTCATTATCTAATTAGCTGTCGTTAATGGCCATCACCAACTGTCATATTCTTAACATCTGTCGGTAACGGTCATCAGTTTCAATCCTAATTATGTTGAGAGTTGTATATCAAAGATAATGTAACATACATTTTGCACTTATGGACTACACTTAGATCAAGTGATTATATTATGTTGAGACATGTACACATATGGACTGCACTTAGATAAAAAATCATATTATGTTGAGATATGTACACCAAAGATAACAGCACTTAGATCAAGTAATCATATTATGTTGAGAGAATCACACCAAAGATAATATTACATACGGACTACACTTATGTCATTAGCAACCATCATTATCTTAACAGATGTAGGTCATCACCAACCTTCATTTTTTTAACAGTCATTGTTAAAAATGGATAATGGTTTATATAATAAAGTTTTGAATGTGAATATGTGAATATGTGAATGTGTGTGTGTGTGTGTGTGTGTGTGTGTGTGTGTATCTGTGTATGTGTGTGTATCTGTGTATGTGATAGTGTGTGTGTATGTGTGTGTGTGTGTGCGTGTGTGTGTGTTAGGACTGAGATTACAATATGTGCAGATGAATTAGTTAAATGAATCCCAATTTTGGGTGAGAAATTACTTAATTATTAATTAAAGCATTGAATAGACGTTACAAAAAGTAGCTTTAGAAAGAAATATATTATTTTATTTGATTCAACATAGAATTTATTACACATAAACTTTTAGGTTGTATCGGAGGACGCAATTCGAAATGCTTCCATCAACCCCCTTCCTCCATATTAACAGTCCTACAGTCCACAGCAATCTACAGAAGCCCTCATTATTATTATTATTATTATTATTATTATTATTATTATTATTGTTATTATTATTACTTTGTTTCTCGTGATCTTGACATAAAAAGTCTGTGTTCTCTCGACGTCATTTTATCAGAGGAAAATCTGTCTCCTTGTGAATGGGACTGGTGCTGCATGCACGTTGGAGTCTTCACCAGCGCCGTCATAAATGTAATAATTACCCGCTGTAGAGATGGACTTTATCTCCGCATTAAGAGAGAGGGGCGTCCCCTGCTCAAGTGTCGGACACTACTGTGGAAGTCGTCAGTCACTGACAGACACAGAGATATTTCAGCTTGAGTGAGTCTCTGGTTAAAGTAAACATTAATCTGTTCATCCATGATGCTGCGGGATTGCGCTAAGCTTTTGCTGCCTCCAGAACAATAAAAACAACATGTTGTTATGTCGAGTACACAGAAAAATGAAGTGGAGATCACGAGAAAATGAGAAAGAAAATAGTAATGCATGGACACTTAGGGCTTCTGTAGCAATCCATTTCTCTCTGGCATTTGTTCGTGTTTCCGATGTAGACTTACTAATGGTGTGCTGCTGCTCTCGGTCAGTGTGGTTTGGCGGAGCGTGATGACTGTAGCAGCCGGGGTTGTGCTAACTGTAGAGCTCGCTAAAACATGCTTTGAGTTCAGGTGGTATTTCAGATAAATTCCTCATTGCAGATCGAGCAAAAGACTTTGTTCTGATCAGTGCTTCCATCTGGATGTGTTTTACATTTAAAATTTCCCTTCAGAGGCCCAAGCAGAGTTTGTTCATCTCCTCGCATCACGCTCGTCACTAAGCAACTGCATGCGGTGTAAGATGACGTACTTAATCACACTAAATTAAGACGTTAAATCCACAGCACTAGTATATATATGTCATTTATGATAAATCAATAAAAATAAACTAAATGTGTGTGAGAGGAAATGTGCAGTTAGAGTACATGTGGTGTAGAGACAGAATCCTGCTGATAAACATCTATTAAAGCTTCTGATTTAGTTCAGGTGTGTGTGTGTGTGTGTGTGTGTGTGCTTTCCTGTACAGGTGCATCCCCCCTCTCTCTCCTGGTGTGTGTATATACAGTACAGAGGGCCACTAAGCGAGGCCTCAAAAAGCTGCTGTATGAGGAGCTTGTGAAACAGAGTCATGCTTGAGCCTACCGAGGCAGGTGTTACATCACCGGTCAGTGGTTCCGAGGATCCGGCTGCAGCGGAGGTTGGGGCCAAGCCCGAGGAACCGACATGCATATATCCCGCGGTAGTAGACTCTCCATTAGAGGAACCCATGCTCGCGCTGCAGCTAAAGAGACTTGACCTTGAGTTAAGTTGTCAGCAGTATCAAGCTCAGCTACTGCAGTCCCAAACAGTGGAGCTGGAAACCAAGAAGGAGACAAAGCTGAAGGAGCTGGAGTTAGAGTTGGCGCTGCGAAACAGGCCAGCTTCCGGTTCACCTGCGTCTCCTGCACCTGCGCTTCCTCTACCTGCTCATCAGTCATCGCCTGTGCTAGAGCTTGCGCATTGTGGCACCTCCTCTGTAAGTCCTGCTGGTTTTGATGTTAGTAAACACATTGCATTAATTCCTGTGTTTAGGGAAAGTGAGGTGGAAAGTGGTGTGTTTGAGCGCATTGCTGCCACTTTGCAGTGGCCGAGAAATATTTGGTCTTTATTGCTACAGTGCAAGTTTGCGGGAAAAGCTCAAGAGGTATGTTCTGCTCTAAAGTTGGAACAAATCTTGGAGTATGAAACAGTTAAATCAGCTGTGTTACTGGCATATGAACTTGTCCCCGAAGTTTATCGGCAGAAGTTTCGAAAGCATGCCTGTTACAGCCCAATCTAGGTTGGGCCGCACAGAGTAACCAGCTCGGGATTCAAGTTGATTGATCTTTATATAAGGGAATAAAAATGCAACCAAGGTTGTGGTATATTATATTAGACAATATATACATATAACTATACAAATGAACCAAAACAGGCATATCTTCAGGGTGGGCCAAGGCCAAAATAATAATAATAAAAAAAAAAGGATTCTATGATTTACCTAAAAGGGAAGAAAAGAAAATACAAATATTCTTCCCTAACTACCTAAGCAAGAAACAGAGACAAAAGGAATCCTCTCCCAAAAGAAATGGCAGCCACACCCCTACTGCCAGTGAATCAAGTGAACATATATATACACAAGTGAAGAGAATACTTAATAACAACATAGGGATAACCAAACTCAAAGTCAAAAACCAGGCAAAAGTCTGAACCAGAACAGGATTAAAATACAGAGTTAAGGGCAAGCAACACAAACCAAGCATTCTCCTAACAACAAATCACACATAAACACCTCCAACATCCCACCACTTCTCACTCCATCTTCGTCTTTAAAAATGGCTGCCAATCAGTGAGGTCATCCTGGGAGGCGGGAGCAAGGCAGGCTGGAAAGTCTGGGAGGGAGTTCGGACCTGCACACAAAATGTCACAGCACAGAAAACTTCCCGTCCCGAGATGGCGGGTTGTAAAAATGCCAAAACCGCCAGCCAAACATATGTTGAGTTCGCGCGTGAAAAGTCTGCGTTATTTGATAAGCGGTGCGCCGCAAGTAAGGTCATTACTTTAGATCAGTTAAAAGGATTGATCCTGCTTGAAGAATTTAAGACCTGTATTTCGGATAAAATTGTTGTTTATTTGAATGAGCAAAAAGTCTCTTCGCTCGCTGATGCTGCCATTTTGGCTGATGAGTTTGTGCTCACGCATAAAACTGTATTTTCCCCTCCACGTCATGATATTTCTAATCGCAGCTACTGCTCGAAAGCTCCCGTGAGCGCACCTAAAAGTGCTAGTGAGTCCCGTGAATGTTTTTACTGTCGCGAATCTGGTCACCTCATTGCTGCTTGTCCTGTTTTAATGCGCAAAAATCGACAGAAAGCACAAAACAGTCCTGATTGTGGGGTTAGTGCATGTACAACAACAACACTGACAGTTTGCACTCACTTTCTTCAGTTGATACTGCATTTGAACCCTTTATTCTGGATGGTGTAGTTTCACTCTCTGATACCGATTCGGACTGTAAACCACAGCGTGTTCTGAGAGACACCGGAGCAGCTCAGTCCTTTATGCTGGAAGGTTCCTTCGTTTGTCTGAACACTCTAGCTGTGGTGCAGATGTTCTAGTTCAGGGTATTGAACTTGGTGTAGTGAAGGCCCCATTGCATATGGTTTATCTTCATTCTGAGGTTGTGTCTGGCTTTGTTAAGGTTGCAGTTCGACCTCAGTTGCCAGTTAAGGGAGTTTTGTTTATTTGCAGTAATGATTTAGCTGGTGGAAAGGTTTTCCATTTGCCTGTTGTAACAGACGCTCCCGTGTTGCCTGAGAGCGATGAGCTTTTACACGAGTTTCCCTCTGTCTTCAGTTCCTGTGTCGTGACACGTGCCCAAGCTCGTAAAATGAAAGACGCTGTCGATATTTCGGACTCGTTTATGTGTAGTGATGATCCCTTGTTTGAAAACCAAGATTTGTGTTCTAGTCCTGGGGTTCTTCCCGAATCTAAAACTCCTTCAGTATTGGAAGAAGAGTGTGGTGAATGGGATGGGCGAGAACAGCTGGTAGCTGCCCAGAAAACAGACGTTTCGCTCTGTCATTGTATGGCTGCTGCTGTAGATAGGGCACAGTTTCCTGTTCTTCAGCATATTTCTTTGATGGGGATGTATTAATGCGTAAGTGGACACCCCCAAACTCTGAGCATGACTGGAGGTCAGTTTTTCAAGTTGTGCTTCCAAAACCATACTGAACCCAGGTGTTGAGTATTGCCCATGACCATGATCTCGCTGGTCATCTTGGTGTGAGGAAGACATATGACCATGTGTTAAAGCATTTTTTTGGCCTGCTATGAGGTCAGAGGTTGCCAGGTATTGCTGCTCATGTCATGTGTGTCAGGTTGCAGGGAAGCCAAATCAGGTCATTCCCCCTGCTCCACTTCAACCTGTACCTGTTATGGGAGAACCTTTTGAAAGAATTTTAATAGATTGTGTGGGTCGCCTTCCTCGAACCAAGGCTGGGTTATTCATACCCACTAACTTTGGGGTGGCTTTGGCTCATTTGGTAGAGCAGGTTGTCTACTAATTGTAGGGTTGGCGGTTCGATTCCAAGTGTCCTTGGGCAAGACACTGAACCCCAAGTTGCTCCCAATGGCAAGTTAGCACCTTGCATGGCAGCTCTGCTACTATTGGTGTGTGTGTGTGTGTGTGTGAATGTGCTATACAAGTGTGCCATTTACCATTTTAACTTTGATGTGTGCTGCTACTAGGTGCCCTGAAGCTAAACCCCTGCGTAGCATAAAGTCCCATGCTGTCATCAGAGATCTTGTCAAGTTTTGTACCACTTTTGGTTTGCCAAAATACAGCCAGTCAAACCAGGGTTCAAAATTTATGTCTGCTCTGTTCAGGAAGATTATGACACAACTGAACGTGCGTCATCAGGTTTCTAATGCTTCCAGAGTCCCAGGGTGCATTAGAACACTTCACCAGACATTGAAGTCTATGCTTAGGACCTACTGTTTAGGTCAGAGAAAAGACTGGGATGAGGGGATTCCCCTGTTATTATTTGCTATCCGTGATGTTGTACAAGAGTCACTTGGTTTCAGTCTGGCCGAGTTAGTCTTTGGGCACTCTGTTCGTGGACCTTTAAAGGTTTTACAGGAAGAGTTCCTGTCTCCAAGCCGGTGAAACCCCTAACTAGGAATGTCCTAGATTATGTTAGTTCCTTTTGTGAGCGCCTACATACTGCTTTTGAGTTCTCTGGCATCCTCTCAGGCCTGTATGTTTTGATAAATAGGCTGTGGTGCGTACGTTCCAAGTGGGTGACAAGGTTTTGGTTTTACTGCCATTACCTGGCTCTGCTCTCCAGGCTAGGTTCTCGGGTCCTTATGTTATTGAGTCTAAGTTGAGAGATACAGACTACGTTGTGAAAACCCCTAACCGGACACGAAAGTCTCGTGTGTGCCATGTGAATATGCTCAAGCCTTATATCTGTCGTGCTACCATAGACGTTGGTTCTTCAGTTCCTGTTGTCACTTCAGTAGCTGCTGCCTCTATGAGCGCGCCACCATCTGAGTATTCTCCTGAGGTGGATGGTCTCAGTTTAGGTAGGGCTTGTTTTCCCTGTGCTCAGTTACCAAACTCTGAATGGCTGGCAAATATCCAGTCTAAACTACACACTTTGTTGTGAACCTGATGTTCACTGGGAGGGGGTGTTACGTTATCCAATGTATTTCTGTTTGCTCTATGTGCCATTTGTGTGTCTATGTCGGTGGTGGGATGGCTTTCTTTTGTCTCCTCCCCTTCTATAGGCCCCGCCTACTGCATGCGTACGTTCTGGCTCGCGAGTGGATGATCGTGTCTTTACCACGCCTGCTCCGGCCTTGTGCGACAGGATTGGTTGACTGCACGTATCCGGAAGTGTACTTAAGCCTCGTCAGTCTCCATCACAGGGCAGATCATTGCCATTGCGTTGTGTGTAGAGAGAAGTGCTTTTCGCCTGTGTATGACCTTATGCCTGTTTTGACTTTGTTTATGCTCTGCCCCGTTACGATTCGTGTGACACACTTGTGTATATATGTATATATTATTTTGTTAATTAAGACACTAAAAGTCACCTCTGTAAATAGTGCACAGTTAAGAGTGGTTTGTAGGAAGTGGGCGCCGTTTGTGTTGATTCTTTTTTTCTCCTGTTTTTGGGTTAGCTAGGGAGTGAGGGAAGACGGTGTATTTTTGTTTTCTTTTCTTGTTGGTTAGTTAGTTTTCTTTGGTAAACTTAGAGGGTATTTTTGTTTATTATTTTGTCCTGGCCGGCTTCTGAAGATTGAAACCACTGTGTGTATAAAAGGTGCTCCGTTTGGAGAATAAAAACAAAGCAAACACAATCTTGGTCTCGCCAACCCTTTTCTTTTTTTTTAATTTTATTGTATGTTGCAGCCCGACCTAGACCAGGTTTGTAACGGGAGGAGATTCAGCCACTCTTTTCACCTCATGCTAATTTGAAGAGTAGGTGAGGGTGGCAGATTTAATTAAAAAAAGAAAATACCTCATCCTATATGTGGTATTTTAGTGAGTGCAGGCGCCCAGGCGCAATCTCAGAGTGCCGCTCTTGTGGAGATGCCAGAGCTGCAGGAACTCCTCTGGCATTGCATGGAACCTAGATGAAGGCAGCACATTATCGTAATAGTGGTGACTGACAGGCTGCTGGTCAAAGCCCAGTGCAAAAGGCCAGAAGCCGAACGCTGTCACTTCATCACACACTCCCAGTGCCAGGCTCACCAGGAGGAGGCCTGTGGAAAGACGTCTGCTGTGTACACCACGGTGCTTCCAGAAGCGTCCCACATTCTTTAAGAAGTCTGGATTGGCGAACAGCACTGTCTGGTTGGACGCTGAATCAGCCAGCGCATGGTAGGCACGCAGGGACAAGTCTGTGCCAGGCTTCATGGAGAAGGCAGGCATGTAGATGTAGCTGGAGACATAAGCTTTCATGCTTTCCACGAAAGCCTTGCGAGACCAGAGCAAGCTGTGAAATCTGGGGGAAAGAGGACGAGTAAGTAAACTGAATTGAATCTAATTGAATAAATCTAATCTGTCTTTGCTTGAAAAAAGACCTCATGGGTGGCATTCCCTGAATGACTTCCTCAGTCAACCACATGAGCAAGCCACATGCTGTGCATTACAACAATTGTGAAGACAGTTCAGAACTTTTAGACAAACAAAATCAGAATTTGTATAGGTAAAAATCTAATTAAACTAACACCAGAGCATGCAGTCTATTAGTTAGTCTTTTGAACACATATGCACATACTGAGCTGAATATATTATGATATACTTTTGGAAAGAGTTTGGTTCATCAAGGGTGCATGGCTAATGGTTCTAACTTTCTAAAGGCTTTCTTCCTGGGAGTTTTTTTTTAAAGAAGAACCTCTTTTGCAGGTCTCTATATCCATCCATCCATTTTCTATACTGCTTATCCTACAGGGTCACGGGGAACCTGGGGCCTTAACCAGGGAGCATGGGGCACAAGCTGGGGTACCCTAGACAGGGTGCCAATCCATCACATTACACACCCATTCATACACTACGGACACTTTGGACATGGCAATCAGCCTACCATGCATGTCTTTGGATTGGGGAGGAAACCGGAGTACCCGGAGGAAACCCCCGCAGCACGGGGAGAACGTGCAAACTCTGCACACACAGGGCCATAGCAGGAATTGAATCCCCAACGCTGGAGGTGTGAGGTGGACGTGCTAACCACTAAGCCACCATGCACCCAGGTCTCTACATAGAAACTTAGAACATTTAATGGTGTCCCCAAAAGAACAAACTGGAGAACCGTAAATGTAACGTTTTTTTCTAAGTGCGGCCTCTGACAACTCTCATCAGGTTAGTCATTGGTTTGTCTTCATATTTTGTCATGTAAGCAGGCCGAGAGTGTCATGTCTGAACAAAGACGGGTCACTGTGATGAACCAGAGCACATAAAACATATAGAATTACCTCTTCTCTATAATACTGGGATTAGCTGTCACCAACTGAGTCTTCCTGCCTACATCATCAGTATATTCTTTGGACAGTGGGGGTAGGTTACATCTAGAGTGGAAACAAAAGAAAACAGAGAGAAAGGAAGAAAGAAATCAATCCTCTAGGCAGTATGAAAAGTTACTCATGAAGACATTAGTTACTTTATAATTTATGGAAAGTTATATTACAAAGAGCAAAATAGAAAAAAATTATGCAAAAAAATTAGAAGCAGAAGAATTTAAATTATTTTTTAAATAAATGATTACTCTATAACTTTTCAATATCCACTTGACCTGCACTACAGAATTAGAACAACTTACAGTTCAAAAGAAAGTGAATACGTATATGCTGTGATATATGCTACACTACACCAAGTTAAAATGAAACCTTAAATATGACTTTAAATAATTTATGCATTTACCAGTGTAGTTTGGATTTCGATAAGCATGGTGAAATCAGAAGTAGAATGAAAATGTCTTCTTTTAGATGAGTTATGCGAGTAAAAATCTCAATAAGCAACAGGGTAAAGTCTAAAACTGGTAGGAAGTTAAATCCTTGTGTGTAATTAACACCCATTTTAAAGTTCACCTGGAGTTAATAAAACACTTGAGCTTTTGCTATGTACAAATATACACTAGTGTAGTATATAAACACTTTGAAAAGTTATACATGTATAGCCGTATTTACAGTAGTAGGTAAAGTAGCAAAGTAATTCATGCATGATTAACACATGATTGAACCTTCCCCTGTCTGCTGTCCCATACTGCACGATAATAATCATTATCTAGGAGTGTGACGGGTGACACAAACACTTTCATCACCTCATCTTTTTGCACAGGGAAAGCTGGAGAGCTTAGGTGAGCATGCTATCCTTCCAATCTGTATATATGGCCTAAGAGATGCATGCTTGCTCCTGGCTATAATCACTGCACTAAATGAGAGACAGTCTAAACCATCTATTTCACATTGAGAGCATGGCCAACTGTCGATTACACCTCATTTAATTTTTTGCAATGCTAAGCAACATGATGAGCTGGTGTTACCTCATTACAAAGTCGGCCTGGTCGATTTCTTTGCCACAGCCGCTGTTCTTCAGAACTCCTCCGTTACCCACCACCACACACTTCTTCAATGGCAGCTGAAAAGGAGTATCCTGGCAACCAAAAATAGGCCCTTGTTACACAAGAGAGACACACAAATTCACACATTCACATAGCTCAGTTGTAACCACCAAAATGAAATACACGTCCACTTGTACACAGGAGGTGAATATGCCATGATCAGCAAAGCATTTTCAAGCATTTCCACACTGCACATATATTGTCACTCACTGGCAAAAAAATATTGCTTGAAACATACTGGGGAACTTGTGATCTGTCATAGTTAAAGAGTGAATTGCATTTTTTGGATTAAATGTAATTGTTGTTTTTTATTTTATTTATTAATTATATACTATTGCCAAAACACCCACAGGCACCTTTACAGGAAACTCCTCAGTTTTAGTTTCCTCTAGTATTTAACACACTCCAAATAAATAGTCAAACCACACACACACACACACACACACACACACACACACACACACACACACAGAGAGAGAGAGAGAGAGAAAGAGAAAGAAATGTATAGTGCTCAAGCTGATCAAGAGGGATTTCAGAGGGAGCACAACCCCCCAACACCCCCCCCCTCTCTCGCTCACACACACACACACACACACACACACACACACACACACACACATCGAGGTGCACATCAATTAGTCACACAATCCTAGTACCTGCTGTGTTTCATATTAATTTTGGAGAATATTAAATAATATTAAAGCTTCACTAGTTGGTAGTCAAACTAGGAATATCAGATTTGCCAGTCTCAATGACCATCTATGTACATATTAAGACTAAGCAATATTATAATGTACCATGTGACTCTTTATTATATTTTTACCAGATCTGCCAAATTACAACACTAATGCTTATTTTAAACACATTTTAGATACCTAGAACCAAATTCTCTAGTGTTTTTGAAATATAAAAATTCGATATTAAGGATACACTTGCAGTAATTGCTATCTACTTGAACTTTATCTATCACCAGTTAATTTAGCTTAGCAATGTGTGTGCATGTGTTTGAAATATTGCAAAATATGTGTCAGAATGTCACTAATACCTATAGTACAACGCATGACGAAGTGGAAAGTGTGAGACGTGGAACAGTGCCAAGTATAAAATAAACAAAACCCATGCAGCATCCTTTTATGGGCCTGTATTTTTTGTTAGTCAGATCTCCTCCGGAGATGCACCAGCTAAAGTGTGGGAGAGGAGAGAAATGAGACATGAACCACTGTCTCCTACACATTGTCTCACACAGCCACCTTCTCCTAAGTAGAATGCTTCCATGAGACTTACTTACAAAGCCAGCAGGTGGAGGTTAGAGACTGTTTGTGTACAAATACAAACTGCTTGTGTAAGTGGTTGTGATTGTGTTAGCTACATTAAACAAAATAATGGAATATACATTTGTATAGTAATATTTTACGAGTTGTAGAGTTATGTTTGGTGCCATGTTATTGGCAACAATGATGGAAATAAACTTACCCTTTTTTGCCCTCATTATCATGCCAAGTTTGGACTATTCTTTAAGGATTTTAGCTGCTTAGCAAGTTCCAATAGTTCCAGTGTAAAGACCAGTCACGAAGGCTGAAAATGCCTGCTTTAACAACATCTCTGCAATAAAACCCCACTGATCATTATGATGGAAAAATAGTAAATGGTCTGCACTTATATAGCACCATTTAACCTTCTAGTAGTTCTGCAAAGTGCTTTACACACTGTTCCTGGTTCACCCATTCACACACCAATGGCAGCAAAGTGCACAGAGTAGAGGTGTAAATGCCAGAGTAATTTTTTTTTTACTCACTACTTTACATTGTAGCAAAGTGTCATTTCTTCAGTGTTGTCACATGAAAAGATATCATCAAATATTTACACAAATGGAAGGGGTGTACTCACTTTTGTGAGATACTGTATATACATGGCTTAGATAATGTCTCTCTGAGGGCCATGTTGGAATGTTTCCAAGTCGAAGTACTATAGAACTCCTAAGCATTAGATCACCATTACTCCTGTATACTCTTTCCATGCCATCGTGATCTTTACCTGACAAAGACTTTCATAAAACATATTTGACAGTTGGGGTCTCATTCTAAAATCTCTCTCTAAAATTCCTCTCTCATTTCAACAGGTCCTCTTGTTGGTGAATACACAGCATTGTTCTAGGGGTATTAGGATTTCTCGGAGCAGACATTGTAACAGATAGTTGCAGAGTTTCTTCTGTGTTTTAACTACAACGTCTGAACCATTATTCAAACACTGACACACACGACTCCCTTTAATTCGTTAACATAATCACATTTGTAAACATTCTAGTCAGCAAAACCCCCAGAAATCACACTTCTCTGTCTCCCACAGACAGACAACTTCCAGGAAAGGTCACACATTCAGATCAAACAGTGTATCAGAGGTCATAAATGCACACGACTTGACTGTCAGCCAGTGGGGACATGTGATGGCAAACCATAGACAAAAACCTATATGAAAAACCTATAAAACCTAAATGTATTTAGTGACAGTTCTGTGTAAGTATCCTCGCTAGGGAACCATTTTCCAAAAAACTTGTTTATAGTTGAAACAAAACGCACAATTCTTTTAAAACACCATCTTTTAAAAAGGTTTTTTTTAACCCTTAAAGTACCTTGTTTGGAAAGTAGGCTATTTTTATCTTTTAATTTATTTATTCATTTTCATGTGATTGATTTTCATGTGATTCATTTTCATGTGATTCATTTTCATGTGATTCATTTACTGATTTGCTTCTCTTTAAATCCAGTTTTAGACTGTGATATTACAAAGGTCTTTCCAGATTATTACTTGCTACACTGTGTGAGATAACCCCAGTAAAACTGCCTGAATTCTAGAACATAATTTGTTCACCATGTTAGGTTTAAATCCTCTAAAAACAGATTCGCAATTAAATAACATTACTCTGTTCCAATTCACATCCTTCAAAGCATTGGCATGTTTTGTTTACTCTCACAATCCCCCAAACACACACACACACCCAAAGTCTCCATAAAATATATGAGACAGCAGTGTTTCCCACAATAACCAAAAGTTGTCCACAATATGAAAACAACTCGGAGAGTAAGCTGAACTAACCAACAAAATTACCAAGGCAAAAAGTTCCAGTAAGAGAAAAAGCCCCTACTGACTTCAAGACTGATAAACAGTCTGCACACAATAACAAATTTAATGTCCTTGACTTTCAAAAACTTGTAACAAATAATGTAACAGTGTAGCACGTAAAGCCGAGGAGATAACACTAATAAAATTAAATAAACAGGAACTCTAACCCGGTCAGAGCCTCAAAACAGAGAATCACATTAATACAGAAGTAGATTTAAGAGGAGTGAGTCCACAAAATCTAGACGAAGTAATGCACCGACAATATCTTCAATAAAAATCCGAATTCTGTAGAGCTGGAAGGCCGAGTGCAAAAAAAGAATAAAAGTGAAAAAAGTTCCACTATATAGGTGATGCAGTTCACCCCGATATCAAGAGTTTAACGTAGTCTCCTGCTTCCTCCGCTGAAATAAAGTCCTTCTGAACACCGTTATATGTAATGCGAAGCCGAGCTGGGTGAAGTATTCCATCGCGAGCGCCCTCAATACCACGAAGTTGACGCCGAACCTCGTTAAACGCCGCCCGGGCCCGGGCGGTCTTGGCTGTGTAGTCAGGGAAAACGGAGGTCAAATCCCTCACTTTAATCCGCTGGAGCTCTCTAGCATGGTGTAAAATATCAACACAGTCACAGTGATAGTGGAATCTGCACACAATAGCTCGTGGTCGTTCACCAGGCTTGGGTTTCGGCTGAAGGGTCCGGTGGGACCGGTCCAGAACCGGCTCCTTCTCCAGACCAAACGCCTCCTTTAACAAGGCCGCTACAGCAGCAGTTGTACAGGTGTCAGCGCCCTCTGGAACTCCCACTATCCTAACGTTATTGCACCGTGACCTCGACTCCAAATCCTCACATTTATTCTCTAATTGAGTCACGGTCGCAGTGAGAGACTCGATAGTAGTCTTCATATGAACTATATCATCGGTGCAACCGGAGAGCGCGTGCCCCATTTCCCCAACAGTGCCTTTCAGTGTTGATATGGTAGCCTCGGTAGCGACTTTATCACCAGCCTGCTGTGTTTTCACGGCCTGCCGGTCAAACTGGATAGGTAGACAGCGCACCCCCGAGAATCTCCTGGAGCTCCTTTTCAAAAATATCGGCTGCTCGGCAACGCGGATTCAGGGGGAGAAGGGGGCTCACTCGCAGCACGCACACTAGGCCTCAGTCGTGTCTGAATGCTACCACGGGTTTTCGTGTTCTTTCCAGACATTTTAATGTACCACAAAGTTAAAAGTGCAAACAAGGAAACGGAGCAGAATAAGTCAAAAGCTATTGTATGACCAAAAAGCGCAAATTAATTACAATTTTAATCGAAATCAGCAGGAGACTCCAACTTCGCATCCTACTCCATCGAACTCTGAATTCGAATCCACGTAATAAATATTTTTAATATTCTTCAGAGATATCGTCACTTCATTCTCCACAACAAATAACACAGATGGTTTTGGTCTTTATTTCAGTAAAAGAGAACAACGTCCTCATACAGCCTTGAAGGACTTCAGAATTGTTTTACACATCACAGTGTTTTTCTCAACAATAATATAACCAATAAATGTCATCTCTTCATTTCTTGACAGAAGGATTACACAAATCAGCTAGACACGTAAAATGTTCACAATTCTAACACATCTACCACATTCAGTCACCAGTTCTAGTATTTTCTGGTAGATTAGTTACACAAACTGATCATTACCACAAAAGTCATTTCAGAGCAAAGATTCACTTAAACCCCAAATGTACACATCGGTAGGGTCATAAAACACTGAAACACACGACTCGTCCCTTAATTCATTATCATAAACACATTGTAAGCATTCTGGTCAGCAAACCCCAGAAAACACATGACTCTCTCACTCTCACACACACACACACACACACACACACACTACAGACACGGTCACCAGAGCTCATAAATTAGGTGTACCTACAAACTGTCAGTCAGGAAAACACAGAGTCATAAATTAGATGCACATAGCCTATAGAACAGGCTGTAGAGTCATACATTTACGCGAACTACAGAAACTGTCTGCCGGTGAAACACGTGTGTGTGTATGGGTGGAGTGTATAGAGAGAGAGAGAGAGCGAGAGAGAGAGAGAAAGAGAGAGAGAGAGAGAGAGAGAGCGAGAGAGAGAGAGGTGAATCGGTTTTTAACATCATTACTGCTTTACACAGCGATTGGAAGACATCTCACGAAAACTTATCTTCTACTTTAAACAATACGGCGATTCTTTTAGACAACACTGTAACATTTTATCTCATAAGGATCATGTTTAGAAGTCATGTAATACGCATGATTCTCTTAAACAGCACTTTTAAACATTTAACTCCTAAGGGTTATGTTTTTGGAAGACATGTAATACGGATTCTTTTTAAACAGGTCTTTTAATCATTTTTACCTCATAAAGGGTTATGTTTGAAAGACACGTAATACGCGCGGTTCTTTTGAATAGATTCTTTTTTTTTTAAAAAAAAAAAAAAAGGTTTTACCTCCTAAACTTTTTATTCAAAGGCAAACCAGGCTCCCAAAAAACATAATCAACATTTGTTTTCATTTAGTTCACAAATAAATATTCTACTCATATATGTACACATTCAAACATCATGCTTTTCTAACATTGTGTTTACACAGATGAAATCCCCCACATAGTAACACAAACGCATGCCATATATTAACCATTGATACGCTTTTCAGACCTATTTCGCCCAAACCCAGTCTCATTAACATTAACACCTTTGTTTGGGGCTACTCACCCACACACACCCCCACCACAGCCCAGACACAAAGATGCCAAAATGACCCACTGATACAGTCGATTACTATAATATTAATTACTATAGATTAATATAGTCGATTAGGGTTACCCCCACCCCCATCATAAATTAGGTTACCTACAGAACTGTCGGCCAGGGAAGCACAAAGGGTCATAAATCAGCACACACTACTCTGATTGACAGTTTGACAGAAAGTGTATGACATAACTACTAGCAGTATATTTCATACCCAGTTAATGTTAATATGTAAAAAGTTGATATTGTATATGACCAGTGTGATGTCAGTGATGAAGTAGAAATGCTTGTGTGTGTGGAGAGTAAATGTGAGACTAACAGGAGGATTTTTACAATTCAGTCGATGTTAATATGAATTAATAACATTATGAATTAATAACATTATGAATTAATAACATTCAATAAGTTAATAATCTTACTTTAATCTTCAGAATCGAGTTCATGTGTTAATGTTAATGTGAGTAATGTGTTTTCTGTTTATAAGACCAGTTACTGTCAAACAACTTGTTGAAATGGGAGAGAATAAAGTTTTTACTTGCATTTCCTTCAGAAATGTGGAATTAATTATTATTAATTTAAAAGAAGGCATAAAAGGCAGAACTCTGAATAATCGGTTATTAGAGATGCACTGATAGTAAATTTCTCAGCCAGTACCTCAGCGAGTCCATGCATGCGCATCAGTCAAACAGGAAGTGCAATAGAAAGGAAGTGCAATAACTCTAAACTAAACTAACTAAAATAACTAAAATATTCATTTTTATCAAATATATTGTTTGATGCTATATTTAGAAACAAAAGTAATTGTGGTATTTATGGGAGCAGTAACTGTAATGGCGTTACAACAATTGTATATAAATGTAAGAAACGTCATACATTTACAAAATAAAGTAACGTTACTGTGTTGAGATGAGTGAATGTGTGTGTTTCTGCAGAACATTCAACCTCATACCAGTTAACAATTAGTTTGTACTTTTGTTTTCCTTTTTAAAAGCATTTTTAATATAGTGGTTTAACTTCTGCTTTAACGCTTGTGGACAATCAGTTGTTTTTTGTTTTCAAAATATAATGTTAATACTTTTTAAAAATCCTTTGCACAATGTATAGCATGGCTCACATAGATACATTTAATACCTTTTTCATAGCTTTCAATTTGCACAATGTTTGAAAGGCAACATTATGCAGAATGTGAAATAACATGTTTTTTTCAAAAAATTACAGAAAATAAAAATGGGCCTTTTAATCCAACTAATACATTAATCAAAGAAATAATCGACAGTATAATCGATTATCAAAATAATAATTAGTTGCAGCCTTAGGTAACAAAAAACAAAGTAATCGATACATTTTGTAAAAAATGGGAATACTATCATGATTACAATTTTTTTCATTGTAAACCAAAGAAATGAATTTTTACATAACACAATATAGACAGCTGATTTATTATAGTTCTGGTTCTCTCTTGCCAGTCGTGGCTCACATGAGCAGTCTCCTGGTGCACGAACAAATAAAGTTTGCGCAAAGTTAATTTGGTAGAAATTAACACAAATTGTTCTCTGTAATAATTTTGTGAGGGTGACCATATGTCCTTTTTTTCCTGGACATGTGCTCTTTTTCATACATTAAAAAAGCGTCCGGCCAGGATTTCTAAATTTGAGAAAATTTCCGGGATGTCCGGGAATGTTTTCACATTGCTTCATATTACATGGCCATTCAGATGTGTAAATGATGGCACAAAGTTCACTTGTGGCATCTGATATTTTATTTTATTCCATGGACATTCAAAAGAATTTAGGAAAAAGTGTCAAATGTGGTGTAGAGTGAAACCAATTCTATTTCTATATATGTATGCGATACTAATAGTGTGTCTTTTTCAGTGTATTAAAGTTTGCATTCATAGTAACACACAAAAAAAAAAAAAGTAAAGGTGTCCTTCTTTTTCTCCAGAATATGGTCACCCTAGCTTTTGTGTGCAGTGTTACCTGCATCAGGGACAGTGATTGTTTACTTACTTATTTAAAATATTTTAAGCATTAAAAAAAGTATTTTAGATCATATTGCTTTTTCTCTTGACTTTATTTACATTAAAGACCTTGAAGTAATCCAAAAATAATCAGATTATATTACTTTTATATTGTGATACTTGTATTACGCTACTTGTAATAGTCGCTTATGAGGATTACGTTACTTATGGGGGAGATATACAAGTGTGTGTGTACGAGCGTGGGAGAGAGCGCCTTGGGGGAGAGAACACAGAGTGTGAGGAGATAGCTACTCTCCACTTGTGTTCCTTTTTTTGTTTTTCCTTTTGTTTTGTGCAGCTGGGTTGGTCGCTGTGCGCTTCTCCACTCGTCCTCGTGTGTGCAGAGGAGGTGGCACTCTTTTTTTGAGTGGAAAAAATAGCTCACTGGGAAAAATAGCAAACCTGCAGCATCAGGTTAAAGTAAATGAGAATGTACCTATCAATCTTAATTAACTTTCTATATTTTTATTTTCAAAATCTAGACTATTCCCCTCATTTTAAATTGGGGTAATATTCCCTAATTTTGAATTTTGGTTACATCTGTCCCCAACTGGTCTTTAGTGTATTATAAATCACCTAGCAATAAACTTGTTATCCATATAACAGGATTGTTTGTTGCCAGTTGCCTGCATGTAGCAGAAACTACATTACTTATTTTGTTTGTGACTGCTGTCTAGTCTTCCTTAGGAAACCTAATACAATTCTAATCACTTTTACCAGTACTGAGCCAATGCATGACCTCTGAGAAGAAATTAATATTATTAGCCTCATGAATGTTAATAGTTAATAGTTATTATGGTCATTTGTTTAGTACAAACATACACCATCACTGCTATCACAAGCAATCAAAATTCAGCCAAAGAATCGGGAGAAAAAGAACTATCACTGCATAACTTCTTTTACATGCGATACACTTGTTTTTAAGTGCAAAAACATGAATAGTGCATTGGTTACTAGAGGATCCCAAAGGGGATCTACAATTCAAGGTTCATTACAAATAACTGTTAACTATGTTAAATGCCTGCTGAAATCTGATTGCCAGATAGTGGCCATGTTTTTTAATCAGGCCAAAAATCCAATTAAGGTGGATCCATTTTTCCTCACACCAAAACATCAATCATATAGCAGTGTGCATAATAACCCTGTGTGTTTACTGTTTTGATTGTCTATGATTCTTATTTGCTCAACTGTACCTGTATAAATAATGGGTAGGTGTCATTGTTGACTGTATGGTAGTGGTAGAGCTCGCCATCATACCACAGGACTTTGCCAATCTGTGAATTCTCCATGGTCAATGCAAACATCCTCTTTGGGTCACAGCATTCAGCTAACAGCTTCCTAGAAGATATATGGATAAGTAAATGAAGATTTATTTCATATTAATAAAATAAAATAGAAAGTGGGTGAATTCACCACAGATGGTACCCCAGTACATCACTGGGCACCATTCACATACACATTCACACCTAGGAACAATTAAGCGGAGCCAAGCTTCCAACCTACGTTTCTGGACAGTTGGATGAAACCAGAGGAAATTCATGCGAACATGGAGAGAACATGCAAAACTCCACACAGACCCACAGTAATAGTAGTATTTCAGCTGGTTCCTTGCCTTACATTGCCTTGGAGAACTGCTTTTTCTTAGCATGTTCAATACTTTTTTCCTCGTGTCATTCCACTTTATCACACATACAACCCTATATATATATATATATATATATATATATATATATATATATATATATATATATATATATATATATATATATATATATATGTATGTATGTATGTATGTATGTAGGGTTGTACATATATATACACATGTATACAGTATCTCACAAAAGTGAGTACACCCCTCACATTTGTGTAAATATTTGATGATATCTTTTCATGTGACAACACTGAAGAAATGACACTTTGCTACAATGTAAAGTAGTGAGTGTACAGCTTGTGTAACAGTGTAAATTTGCTGTCCCCTCAAAATAACTCAACACACAGACATTAATGTCTAAACCGCTGGCAACAAAAGTGAGTACACCCCTAATGAAAATGTCCAAATTGGGCCCAAAGTGTCAATATTTTGTTTGGACACCATTATTTTCCAGCACTGCCTTAACCCTCTTGGGCATGGAGTTCACCAGAGCTTGGGCATGGAGTTCACCAGATAATAATATAATAATAATTATTATTATACTGCATTTGCTATTCCCTTGTTTACAGAGTTGGCGTGCAGCAGGTAAACCCAGTGATGCTCCTGGTTCCTCGTCGACTCACTCCTCATTTACACTTGTAATACAAACACTTGAGCAAGCATTATGCTGCTAAGTTTATTTGTTGTTTGTTGATTTTCAAATATAAAACCTGTTTTAATGATTTCAGTGTGTGTATCAGTACTTTCTGTACATTTTCAGCACATTTAAACAATACTCTGATAATACTGATAACCAAATTTTGGTCACGATAATCGTGATATGAAGTTTTCATAGCATTACATCTCTAGTTACTATATGGCAACAACTCATTTATTCACAGTTTTTAAATAGACAATAATACAAAACTATTCCTTTCCTATTTAACTGTTAAAAAAGGGCTTTACCTTTGATATAACAAAAAAAAGTTACCATCCATCCACATGCTTTTTACAACTGTAATTCCTTTTTAAAAGATATAATTTTTGGCATGCTTACTAGGCGGCAAACAACTGCAACTTAAAGGCTGGAAAATGCAATCATTGAAATATTAATCTCATACATTTAGTGTTATTTTTGACTAACTGATACTTTCCACCATTGCACATTGTTGCCATACGGCACCAATTTACCAATCACCCCCATAAAAAAGAGACTTTATATATATTTTTATTACTTGAGCTAATTCAAGTTTTAAAAAAATCCATAACTTTTTATGTTTTATGTAAATATAATCATTCATGCAGTAGAGAGTTAAGGGCTAATCTTGTGTCTTGTCCCTCTGTGAAGTCATATGCTACATCACAGCACATTTCACCTATATGCTCACTTTCATAAAAAGTAGTAATACGTGATATTAGTAATAAGTGAAATTGAGAGACACTAGCTATAGGCCAAAGACCAGGGGTATCGCTAGGGCTAGCTTGATAAACTTGGGTCTATCTATCTATCTATCTATCTATCTACCTATATCAAACATAATGCATCTGTCTATCTATCTATAACATAATGTATAAGTGTTTATATGAACATATGAAGTTATATAGAATTACTTTGTGATTATTAATAAGTTAGATATATTGCAGAAAAATACGCAATATATGCATGCAACAAAATTAAGCTCGAGATGTTTTAGCTCACTGCCAGATGTTTTCAAATCCTGAAAGCTGTCTTGGAGCTGGCTAATAAATAAATAATGCGCTGTTCAGGAGAGGGGAATCATGGCCTTATATAACAGCAATCAAAAACTAATATCATGCATATAGGCGATACCTGTATAGGTCAATACCAGTCTGGTTCTTGGTCCACGCCTGGCCCTGGCGCAGCACTTCCTCCACCATGTCTTTATCGCTTGGCATCCTGTACACAGGAAAGATGTAGAGCCAGCAGAGCACGAACACACACAGGGCGGCCAACATCGACTTAGTCTTGTGGAATCGCAAACACACCATCATGTCGCCTGCTATGAATTACAGAGATTGACTGCACTCCTATAGAAAATATACAGAAAATAAAGTGTAATCAATATGTATAACTAACTTTTGGATATGTTGAAGTGTACTCAATATGTAACCTACATTTAGAATTATTACTTAAGCATAATCGAATAATCAGTATTGGTCAAAAAGCATAATCTATATGAATAATCAACATTTAGAAGCATAATCTAAATTCATAGAACAATGTTTGATCAAGTTATATTCTGAGTGTATAGAGTTGAATGAACTCTGTGTTTTAGTGTACAATAATTGTTCTTCTGTATCAGCTGGCACTTTTCTGCACAGCAATAGATTGGCATTAGACACTCGCTTTTGTGGGAGAATAACTTTGAAGCCAGGTGCCGGTTAAGGAGTTACGACAAGGCCTTAGGAAGGAAGGTTTCAGCAGATAGAAGCGGACAGAAGTTCAGTGAGACATAAGAAGGGAGTGTTGATCAGAAAGAAACAAAAAACAAAGACTCTGTCTGAGTGCAAACTTTTTGTAAAAAAGAAAAATTGTCCTCATAAAGCCTTTTCAAGAAAAACAACTAACTGCGCATGCTCCACAAATTTAAGATAACACGTAGACATGAATAATTAAGGCAATAGGGATTGGATTGTTTCTAGAAACTAAAGGTGAATGCCCCACCTAGGCATAATTTTACTGTTTCCAAAAAGTATATAAAGACATGTTTGTGTATGTATAATTCAGACCCTGTGCAGACGGTCACACTCTGATGGTTTTCAATAAAGTTTATTTACTTTTTGACATCTGTTAAACTCTCTGCTCTGAAGTTTTTTTACTTAGGCTAAAAAGGTTGTTTTATCCACAACACTCCTTTTCACTCACGTCCCCTTGCCATAAATGGGTCTGGTTACAAAAAAGTGTTGCATCGTGCTCCTCGGGCTACAGTCCTCTCACGCGCAGCCTGCATCTAACCCCCGGCGTTTCATTGTCCAGGGCTTTGCGTCTTCCCCCGCCATCTCTTCCTCCCTCCATCCCTCCATCACCCGCTTTTGGCCCCGCTGTCTCCTTCCAGCAAACAAAATAATTCACCTGCCCCCCATGTCGCATGTAGTCCCTCTTCACCGGCGCATCACGAGGTGTTTCAGCGTCGAGTACTAAATCTTCCCTCCGTGGCTCCATCGCAGTGGCCGTGAATAAGGGATGATAAAATCACTCTCTGCAGGTGAGACACAAGACAGCTCGGTCAGCCCGGATGCCTCAACACGGTTCAGTGCGCGCAACCGTAATGGCTCACTGCTGCCACCTGGTGGTGGACTCCATCCCCATCACTTCAACCGCATTGCCCTGCTAATGGAGATTTGCTGTTGCGGAAAAGATGCGGTCACACCCTTTTATCTTGAGGATAGATTCCTAACACTGGTCCTGGATTACCCCCTGTGACAGGCTCCCTGTCCTACACATTTTAGTGTTTTCCCTGCTCCCTATCTAATCAGCTCCGTCAAACAGGACATCGCACTTTTATACAACCAAAGCAAGGAAACTGAGATCTAGGAGATACAGTGCATGTGGATTAATCTCTTGTGGCATTAAGTTACTTACCTCATTTATTTTGCACAGTTGCTGTTGTACTTTGTTTTAGACACCTTCATACACTTCCGTATGGATCTGATAAAGATTTCTGTACTGGAATAAAGTTGGTGTGACGTTTGGACGTTCGAAATTCGCGGATATGCGGAAATTAAGGGACCGTCTCTAAAGTTACATACGACGTTGTTAAACACGTTTCTAACTTCAATAGCATTTGAAGGGAATGACTTACAGACATATAACCAACTGTAAAGTGTTCATCCAGGTGTCAGCTATAATGCACACCTCTTAGATTTTTGATATTTAACAAAATAAACTATTAAATCATATATAAAAATCGCCATGTATATTTCAAGGTTGACAAGGATCAGCACAGATATTCTACATGACATAGTATAGCCCTCATGCCATTTGATTCTGTTATAGTTCAATGAGAAACAATGATTCAACAACAAACTATATAATCTGTGATTTACTTTTGGTTTGAAATGAAATTCTTCAGTGATGAGTGAACTGTAGACATTCGATGTAGACTCTAGCCTTATGCACCCTCTTGTGGCATCTTACTGTAACAAAGCAGGGTCCTCTTCCCAATTCAGTAATTTCCACTCAAGTTATCAGCTGTTTATGTGTCAGGTTTAAATTCTACCTTGGTGCACAGTGATGGTTAGACATATGTGTCCATTCAGATAGAACAGAATATAACAGATCAGAATGTTCAGTTCTATGGAAACTGTAGCTACAGGTTTGTTAGAAATAAATGGCAGCATATGGGATAATAGCACCTAATAGAACCTAAATACACAATAATACAATAATAATTACAGGATATAAATCATATTAAACTCAGATAAATATAAAGCATATACTTTTATGCAACATTGATCACTATGAAATAACAAATGAGGAGTAAATATGTACAGATAGTACAGAAACATTAAAAAAATAAAAAATAAAAAAGCATAAACAAATGTGATCAGAACCCTTTAAACCAGAATGCTTTAAATGGGAACATTATGTAGCTAACCCATGGTCCCTTGCTATGTCACCCTGAGCTTGTTCCTGATGGCTTAATCTTGCTGCTGACTGTGGAAGGGAATTAACAATCTGGGCCCAATTATGTTCTCACTTTTAGGAATACATAAAAAAATTTTGGTTGATGCATTTTTTCAAAAGAGCCATTGCAAAAAATATTTTACTATTATAAAAAATAGTAAAAACCACGTTTCTCAATAACAATTCAATAACTAACTTTATTTAGGTCCATAGACAACTCAAAACAAACACATGCAACAAACAATAGGTAACGTTGTAATATGGAATTAATTGTGCAGGACTTTCACATTGAGGTTGAGTTTCCACCTGAGCAGCACAAAAACTTATGATATTAGAAATAACTAAATACTGTTTAATGTGCCCTTCTATAGATGCAAAACTGCTTCTTTATTTGTAACTTTAAACTGTCTTTTCATTTCACAATCAAGAGGAGAGTGAGTTACATGAAACTGAGCTGCTTCTCATTGGCCACTCAAGTGCAAATCCCAGTTATAAACAGTCTGATGTGGCTGAAGAGCATTAAAAGTGTTAGCTTATATTATTGACAACAAGAAATTGATATCGATTTGAATTGATTTCATCTATTGGTTGTATTATATTGAATGCATTGTGGGGTTACATTAAACTGGTTTATTCTGAGAGATTTCATAGGGAGTAGAACAAGAAAACAGGCGGAAACATCAGTTCAGTCAGTCCATGTTACTGTTTTACAAGGAGAATTACTTTATTCTAGCCTCTACTCTTTGTTGGTGATGGTGAGACATTGCCTTGTGCTCTGCTATAGCTACAAAGTGCTCAGAAAATTAAAGTATACAAAAATTAGTAGGTCATCTAACAGATTGTACACTGTAAAACCGGATAGTTCATTTAACTCAAAACATTTGAGGAAACTAATTACCTCAAAATTTTTAAGTTGATAAATCAATTTCTTTACACCAAATACACCAAATGCGCAGTTCACTGGGTCTAGCTGACGTTCCTCACACCACATGACAAAAAGCCACCACTGGAGTGCATACAATTTCCTTGTGGATGGTGCTCTAGTGTTTAACATGGTTTCTACAACCTCAGTTGTGAGACCAGAATCTATGAGCTGGTGCCCCTCAGGGGCTAGACGCACAGTTTCCATAGTTCTGGCCGAGGGTGAGAAATCAGCCCTCTGGCTTGAGACAGTAGATCCACTCT
Source organism: Ictalurus furcatus (assembly GCF_023375685.1). NCBI lineage: Eukaryota > Metazoa > Chordata > Actinopteri > Siluriformes > Ictaluridae > Ictalurus > Ictalurus furcatus. Next base: position 26,518,557 of record NC_071273.1, read on the forward strand.
AAGGGCTCAAATGGGGCACCTGACAGACCTTCCAGGACCACAGAAAGGTCCCAGGAAAGTATGAACCTGCAGATGGGCCTCAGCCACCTGACACCACACACAAACCTCGAAGTTAGAGGATGTTGCCCCAAAGAGGCTCCATCAACAGGGGCATGGCTGGCCAAAATGGCGGCCACGTACTGTAAACCCTAATTGTAGAAGGAGCCCACCCCACTGAGAAACGTTCTTGTAAGAACTCCAGGACTGTAGCTACTGCGCAGTTCACTGGGTCTACAGTGGATCCCTGCAGATGGGAATCTCCCAAGGAGTGCCATCTAGCAGGGATATTATCTCTGAGAACCATATTCAAGCTGGCCAATAAGGTGCTACTAGCAGCAGACATAGACTGTCTTGGTGAACTCTCGCTGGAACTTGTGGGAGCAGAGCGATCGGGGGAAAAGCGTACAGCCACATATGCACCATGGCACCTCGGCCACATATGCACCATGGCGTCCAGCCCTAATTGGAGTGAGGGCGAACCCCAACGGGCCGTGTGTTGTCTCCTCGGAGGCGAACACATGCAGTCCCGCCTGGCCAAACCTCGCCATGTGCACTCCACCACTTGTGGATGGAGCCACCAATTCCTGGGCCTCAGCCCCTTTCTCAGCAGGATGTCTGACCCCATATTCCCAGAATGTACATGGCACTCACTGACAAACTTTCCTTCTGCCCTGGTGGTCAATATATGAGACCACCGGTGTGTTGTCTGTAAACACATGGTGACCTCTGAATTGAGGAAGGAGGAATTTCAGTGCTAGACATATGGCCCACATTTCTAGGCAATTTATATGCCGCTACAGATGAGGGCCGCACCAGAGACCGTGAGCTGGACAGCTGTCTAAGACCGCGCTCCAGCCCATGAGGGAGGTGTCTGTCATTACCGTCGTGCGCTAAGGAGACACCCCTAGAGTGTGACTCAATGGCAGAAATCGGGGACACTAAAATTATCAGAGCACGTAGGCATCGCCATGTGACACTGATTATTCTCAGAGGTTTCGTCCTTGGACAAAACCCCAAAATTCTCAGCCACCACTGAACGGTCTCCTGTGCAATAGGCCCATAAGCTCCAATAGTCTCCCAAGATCCATCTTTATCTTGCTCAGTGTTGATAGGATTGACCCTACGCATGTTGGGTATAGAAACGCCGTCATCGTAGTAGAATCCTTATAACCCCTAGAAAAGTTGTCCACTGCACTGGGGAAAGCATACTTTTCTGAGGTTCAACCTGAGCCTCAAGCTCTTCATGTGGGTGGGAACAACATCTCGATGTTGAATCGCCAGTTCCCTGGATCGTGTTAGAATTAACCAGTCATCCAGGTAGTTTAGTACACGGATACCCTGGAGTCACAATGGAGCCAGAGTGACATCCATGCACTTTGTGAAGGTGTGAGGGGATAAAGCTAGCGATATTTCTATGTGGAAATATGTACCTTTTAGATCTATCATCACAAACCAGTCCACAAACTGAATCTGTGGAACGATAAGTTTGGGCGTCAGCATCTTGAACCTGCATGTCCGAAGAGTACAGTTCTGATGACGCAGATCTAAAATTGGCCCCATACTCCTATTTTTTGCGGACCAGGTAACCCTTTTCTACAGTGGACAGAACCCATGGAGACCCATTTGACCTGGTAACCCTTTTCTACAGTAGACAGAACCCATGGAGACCCATTTGACAGTAGTTTCCATGCTGCCAGACAGTCTTTTAGTGACGTTAACTATTACACATTCTATTGGAGTGAAAGCATCAGATTTTCCTTGCCCTGTGACAGCTTGCTGACCAGAGAACACTGAAAACTTGGGACAGCCTTGGCTAGGGGAGGCCCTGCAGTAGCACTGGGGGCTAACTGCACTAACAACCTCATGTCCCCTGATACGTCCCTCCACGGCCCCTCAGGACCGTTCTTCTTTGCCTGCTTGGCCTTTATGACCGTTCTCAAATTAGGCCTGAGAGCCTTTTCTCATTTGTAAGTCACTTTGGATAAAAGCGTCTGCTAAGTGAATAAATGTAATGCAAATGTAAATGTAGGCCTAGGAGCAGACCGCGATTGTGGCCGCCCAGTTCCCCTGGCTGCCTGCGGGGGTTGGCGGGCTGCCATACTCACCTTCTGTGTCTCCCTCGCACTAGTGCTTGCCCGGGCTCCACTCATGGATGCCCAGGTGAACTCAACACAACAGGGAAGGCAGAATGCCGCCATATGTCGAGCTCACTCAACAGGTCTGCTTGGTAAGCCTACAACACTGTCATTGTCTGCAGTGACCCACTAGCAAGACTATTACTACATAGGCCTTGCCCACCAATGCAACGGTGGCCTTACATGGTTACAAGGCCCTTAATTATCTGCCGTCGATGGAGAGAGGTAGCTCGCAAGCACCTCCTCCACCTTCAGCACAGATAAATAGCCATGCTGTTCATTCCCACAATGGCCGAATAATCCAACATCGTCGGGGTATAAATACGTCTTATGAATGGTTTTCCCCCAGAAGCCTGATATTTTGTCATGCACTTCTGGAAGACAGGGGAGTTTCTGCAGTGTGAGGGATGGATCTACTTTCAGTGGGGAGAAAAAGGCTCATTCAGCCTTAGTAATCACTTCAAACAGCTCTTTATATGCTGCTCTCAGTTTTTAGTACACCCTTCTGGCTCCTCGGAGTCAGAGAGGAATTATTACTATTATTTGTGTGTGTGTGTGTGTGTGTGTGTGTGTGTGTGTGTGTGTGTGTGTTTTCCCCTTTTGACTTTCCATAGCGGAAGGAGTCGCCGCGACGCGAGCTCCAAAATCCAGTAGAGAGCTGAACCCGAAAGAAAGAGCAAGAGATAGAGCAGCGCTCGTCTCCGGTTCCTCTTCAAGATCCATAAGAGATCCCCCGAACCTGAGATGGCTAGCTGCCTCGGCAGCGGCCGGCCCAAATCCGCTAGGCTCCGAAACCCAACTCGCTTCGGCTTCCGAGGAGAGCGCGAGCCGAGCTGCTTAATGTAGGCATTACCATGCGCAGCCTCTAGAGGCCGCCATCACATGCTAGACCTTTAAACACTTCACCCAGACAGTGTGCACTATTCCCTGTGATGAAACGGGAGCAAGCCGTAACACGGCTTTTTTTTTAAGGGATAGAAACGTTCTGAGATTTTGAGAAAAAATAGCGAAGAAATGAAGCATCTTTTTGTTTCTTTACACAAACAACTAACATGCAGTCTTTCGCTGAAGATATTAAGGCTGATGGTGCGGTTCACAGGTGCCATATATATATCATGCGACGCGCTTAATTGCCACGTCACCTGATCATGGCAGGCCTATAAATAGGCATGATTTTACGCACGCTTCAGACGCCGGTCACACGAAAGGGCGCTTCAGTAGCGTTATGCTAAACGCAACGTTGAAGTTCCCTTTGAAAGGGCACGTATCTTTTTTTACAGTGTAGTTGCAATGTGAATTTACAAAAACTGACTACTACTGGAGCAGTTTGTTAGTTTCTTAACAACTTATATGGTAAAATATGTAATCAAGCTTATAAGGGTAAATAAACATTAAGAAAAAAAGAGACTGTTTACTAGCTCCATGCTCTTCTCTTCCACTAGTTTATGTTGCTGCCACGCTCTCTCATCTCTGTGCTTTCTTCATCTCAGTCTCTGATCATTACACCCCAGTCTATGGCTGGTACTGTAATAGAAAAGACAATATGTTTGTAAAATATGCTTTTTGGGTGTACAAAAACACTTTCTCACAGTAGATTTATTATCGGAACAATATTTCTACGCTGAGGTTGTTTTAAAATAACCAATATTTGTAAAATTACAAAAAGAAAACCACAAAAACCAGGATAATTTAACAACAAAGAAAAACAAACAAAACCAGACAATCTTCTTTCCTAACTCGGAGGCCAAGCCCTACACCCAGTGACTTGCACTGTGCAGCACAAATGTCAAAGCATTTATAGAAACTAAACAATATCTATCAATAAGTTTCAAGGTCAATAAAAAATTTGGTGTCACGCTTCAAGAAGTCAAGCAAAATTAACAGAAAACATAGCAGAAACAAATATGCATCAAGCTGCTGTATCCACTCCGTGTCAGGTAAATTCCAAATCAAAGATTGCGCAACTGCAGACCTGCAGATGATGAAGCAGGAACCCAGAAGTAAGAGACATTGGACTCTGATACTGGACATAGGACACATGGAGAAAAAGCACACAGAAGAAAGAACACAGCACAACCGGATCATCTATAGTGAAGGGAAATAAGCACAACCACCGGGAAAATATACAGTGATGGGAAATGAGTATTTAGACACTTTTTTGTTATTTATCCATTTCCAGAACAGGCCGTGCCTGCTGTAGTGTGTCCAGGTCATGAATGACAAATGGCTGGTGAAAGCATTTCAGGGGTGAAAAAAACATGAAAGGATAATTACTACTAGCAATAATATAAAAGATGGAGTAGTTAGCAGCAACTGTACAAGCTCAGGATGCACATAGCATTCTTACTCTCTGATGTAACGACATGTTTACTTAGTATTACTTTAGCCATTAAATAATTCATAATAGATACAAAATAATATGTTTTAAGAATAAATGAATAATAAGCTTGGAATTTATAGAATTTAAGGCACATAGTTACAGAAAGTCTACCATCATAAATCAAAACAGAAATATTTGAATACAAATTTAGGTTATTTTATTTTATTTTTTTTTCTGGCAGAATTGCTGCCTCACAACTCCAGGCTCCCTGGTTCAAACCTGAGCTCAAATGAATGAATGAATTCGTTTCATGAATACATACAATCAAGTGAAAAAACAAGTACATCCATTTGAAATTTTTTACAAAAAAAAGAAAAACATATTTGGACAAGAAAACATTTGATCCTCTTTGAAACAGAGCCTACTAAATTTTGTAGTAATTTTCACAATTGAGATGAACAAAAAAAATCCAGTCTAGTCACATAGTCAAATTAAATTATTACACCTTCAAATCCATAAAATTAGAATCAGGTGTTCATGACTGTGTGCCAGTGACTAAAACCTGCAGGTGGAACCTGTCTTATTTTTACCCCCTCATATCTAGTGTCTGGGGTTCCCTTTGTTAATGAGGTGTGTGGTGACATCATGCCAAGATCTAAAGAGTTCTGTAAGACCTTCAGAAAAAAAGGTTGTGGATGTGTATGAGCCTGGCAAGGGATTTAAAAAGATCTCTAGATTATTTGAAATACCTCATTCCACTGTAAGGAAAATCATCTACAAGTGGTGCAGATTTCAAATGACTGCCAATTTGTCCAGGACTGGCCATCCCAGCAAATTCAGCACAAGAGCAGACTGTCTGATGCTAAAAGAAGTCTCCAAGAACCCCAAAATTTCATCACAGGATCTGCTAGTAAGTCAAAGTACATGCTTCTTCAATCAGAAAGAGATTGCACAAATTTGATCTGCACGGGAGGCGTGCCAGGAAAAAGCCTTTGCTGTCTAAAAAGAACATAAGAGCAAGACTACAGTTTTCCAATGAGTATATAGGCAAAGACTAAGGTCTGTTTGTCCAAAAGTTGAAATTGAACTGAAAGTGGACCTTTCAACAGGATAATTATCCTCAGCACACTATCAAATCCACCAAGGAATAGCTCAAAAAGAAGAAATGGAGGGTTATGGAATGGCCTAGTCAAAGCCTGGATTTGAATCCCATTGAAATGTTGTGGGATGATTTGAAACGGGCTGAACATGCAAGAAAACCCTCAAACAACTGAAAAAAATATTGCATGGAAGAGTGGTCAAAAATTCCAGCAAACCGATGTCAGAGACTGGTGGACAATTATGCAAAACACCTACATAAAGTTATTTCTGCTAAAGGGTGCAAGACTAGCTTCTGAGGCCAAGGGTGCACTTACTTTTTCCACAGAAGAATATCACATCTATTGATATTTCTGTTGAATAAAATGGTTGAAAAAGCTAATGTTCCTTGTGCCTCTGTTTGAAGTATATCAACTTCATTAAAAGGCGCTGTTTCAAAGATGATCAAATGTTTGTTTTACAAATATGTCAAAAAAGTCAACAATTTCCATGGGGTGTAGTTATTTTTTCAGATGGCTGTACCTGTTTCATATTGTGCATATAGTGGTTTGATGTATCTCTATCTTAAAAGCTGAACCAAGGACAAAGGCTGCAAACTTTGGCTTAAGGTGATAATATACATTAAATATGTGACATTTTATGTAATACATTATTACTATTACTCATCCACTGGCAAGTAATACAGAAGTAACACACTACATTTTCCACTTATTATTCAGCTCTTGAACTTAAAGCATATTGTTTAGCAACTACTATAACTACTATTCAGTAAATACAATGAAACTGATATAAACAGAAATGGAAATATATGTAGTTAAGCAAGTGAGGAATGTAAGTCTAGATGCAGTTAGGGAAAAAAAGACACTAGCTTGGGCCGACTGTCTGCTGTATTGCTGTTCAGTTTGAAGACAACAAAAGGCTGATATAACCAGTAATGGAATGGAAGAACATGTATTGATTAATATATATTAATATGTTCTATTAATATGTAGTGTTAACTCTATGAAATGGTGTAAATGTGTTAAGAAAAATAACAGTAATGTGCAAATTAATGAACTTTTATTGCTCACTGGCATGTTGGGCTTGCCAGTGAGAAAGCCTTGTGCTTGCATGTACACTGACTAACACACATTTAGACAGGCTTTGTAGTGAAATATTTTCCCACACAACCAGAATGCTTTGTCTTTGATGAGTTGATGAGATTAAAGTCCTGTGGCAAACATGGCCAGTGTACCTCCACATCATCCAGGGCACAGGTTTCAAAAAAAATAAAATAAAATAAAAACTGCTGACCCAAATTTGAGAGCCACAGCATCAGACCACATATTCAGTATACAACATCCAACTCAAAAAATGGCAATGTCATGCTTATTTTTAGGGCTGCAACTAACGATTATTTTCATAATCGATTAGTTGGCCGATTATTATTATTATATTAGTCGATTAATCAGATGGGGCGGGGAAACATTCAGTACCTTTTTTGTTTTGTTTATTTTACATAAAATAGGAGGAATTCGTTAAAGTATGAGGCCTGGAAATGGCAAAATCTGAGCAAATATTTTAGATAAAAGTCAAAGTGGTTGACTTCCTGTTGACTTTAGTGCATGAGTTGAAGAGACGTTTTTGTATGTATTGGCAAACTTAAAGAAAAACGCTTCCTGCCTACAGACAATGTAGAGAAAATCTGGAGAGGGATTTTGGACAGAGTTCAGACTTCAAATGAGCCACTCCCCACTTTTCTAGCTCACCTAGTAACTGAGTTCAAGCGACTAAAGCAACCGCCCTCTGAGCGAGAACAGATTGAAGTAATTTGCCGGCATGTCTCTGATCAGTATAGACTAGCCCTTCATGCTGCTGCACCTACAACTTTAACGGAGCTACTTCTGACCGCCCATGAGCTACATGCTGCATTAGGGCCTGTTTCTTCTAGTAGAGCCCCCAGTGCCCTGACACCTCCTCGCCAGGACCTGTACTGCTACAAACGTTTGACTCCGGGGGTCACCACATGCAATTGTGGGAACTGTAAGAAAAATAGACAGAGTAGTAGTGCTGAACCTACTGGAGGGGTAGCTGTAGTTTCTATAGGCAAGGAGACCCCAGGTACTTCTGAGGTCACTAGAGGTGGGACTGGTGCTTGGCCTCGTAGGTTTTAAAGGGCTCATGAGGGTAAGCAGAGAACGGAGTCCGGGACCAGTGCCCAGGTGACCCAATGAACCAATGTTTAATAGATCATTTGAACTGTTCTCCGGTCAGTTTTATTATGTAGGTTCTGGCAAACATTCTGTCAAAATGTTATATTTTGCTTTTTATATTTTGTTTTATTTTATATTATAATCATAGAAACTGATTCTTGTACATTTTTATGAGAACTTGATGAGCTGCAAGTACATGCAGTGTGAGAGGGCTTTCCTTCTTTCATCTCGAGTACTGAGTGGGCATTTGAATAAGGTTACGCAATAATAACCAGGCTCAGAGTGTCTTTTTCTGATTTTTTTGCTCTCCTTCAGCAAATATATCCACAGCTTCCAATAGTGTTTACTCCAAGTGCAGCCCACAGGGTTCTGTATGACCGGACACTTTAACTACAGCCTGCTGCATGCTCACTCTTTCTTTCACATGATCCCTGTTTAACATGCCATGCAATGAACTCTATATGTGGTCATTAATTTCTGTAGAAATAATGTTCAGCATTTCTCTTACTCTATTTCTATATTTCTCTCTGTCTTTGGTTATGCCTCCACAACCCCCACCCCCACTGCCAACTCCCAACTCTTGCAGACTGACCAGGACTAGAAAACGTGTCACATGTCGAATGCATTCAAGAAAGTATCATTCATGCTCTGAGGCATCACCTGCAGACCAACCGCCCTGACGACACCTTGCTCTTCCCCAAACTCCTGCAGAAACTTGCTGACCTTTGGCAGCTCATAACGGAGCATGCACAGTTAGTCCAGGACATTAAGGAAACACAGGATGCTTCTCTCCATCCACTACTGCAGGAAATTTATAAGGATATGTACTGAACATTGAACTACAGGGTGAAGTTGTTGGTGTAGCGGGATGTGAGGTAGCCTATGCCCAAGTAATATCCTCCATCTTCAGGACTGCAACAAGAGGATTAACAGATTAACCTGCTAGCAGATTAATTGATTAAACTGTATGGTTGTACATTAAAATGCAGCCCCAGTGGATAAACGAGCAAAACTGTAGTTGTATGCAGTGCCTTTTACTCCACATGTTGTGGATTCACTACAGGGAATGATAAAGCTGAGTGCAAAATTTTGCATACCCTTAGAAATTTTACTAGTAGCCAGACATTTCATTTCTTGTGTTTCACACGTTTGTCCGTTAACTACAATGTCAAAATTATGTATGTTACTATAAAAACATACATATTTTGTACTATAAAAATACAAAAGTAAATGAAAAATTGTATCTCGTTTCATTAATTGGTAGGCCCACCTTTTGTCTTTATAATTGCCACTGAACATTTGGATCCTGTCAGTTTTAATATTGGCTCCACCTAGTCCAATCTTTGCCCATTATTCTTGACAAGTCTGTTGTGACTTTTTTTTAGATGATTTCTTTCTTCAGACACAACAATCAGCCTACATGCACGTCTTTGGACTGGGGGAGGAAACCGGAGTACCCGGAGGAAACCCCCACAGCACGGGGAGAACATGCAAACTCCGCACACACAGAGCCACAGGAATCGAACCCCGACCCTGGCAGTGTGAGGCGAACCACTAAGCCACCGTGTGCCCTGTTTGGAGATGTTTCTGATTCTTTGGATACACCGCATTTAATGTTTACTTTTTTCTATTTTCTTGTAGATAAATTGTAGAATAGATACATTACATTTCTTCCATTAAAATGGATCATAGGCGATGCAAACATTTGCACTAAACTGTATGTATATGTTAGGACTGTTAGGACTTATTTGCGTATTTAATGCCTTCTGAGAGCAGCGTGTGACACAAGGAAAATGTATTCATTATCTGTTCTGAATATGAAGTGTGATTTTCATGCCATGCTAGAATGCAGCCTACCCACACAGCCCTCATGTAGGACCAATACGTCGTTTTAAATGGCATAAAAGAACATGTATAGTAGTTTTGTACTAATATGTACAGAGTGTATAGCACTCCAGCTGTTATCAAAGGGTGTTATTTATTTATGAAAATAAGAAACCTGTGTAGTTAAATAAAATATTTTTTTTAAATTACTTTACGATTGTCTCAGAGGTAAAAATTTAAACTGCCAGTCTTTTGTGTGGTAATAGCACAATATGGTGAAAGCTATATCGTTTACAATTCTGCTCAGTAATTACACAGGAGTAAAGTATGTGAATGTTTGTTTATTATTATGTGTATCAGGAAATATATTGTATATATACTCAGGGAGAGTCAGAGTCTTATTACTCTGACGTATTACTTATTACTCATCTCACTATAACAGCAGGTACACTACTATAAGCACATATGTTAAGGAAATTGGTTATAATACTTTTAAATAAAAGATTTTTATTGGTTTTAATGTTGTTCTTTATGGAAAAAAAGAAAAAATGTTTGTGTTTGTATGTGAAGGAACCGTGGTTAAACTGATTAATGTGTAGTTCTATATAAAACCTACTCGAATTTAACAGCCTAGAATCTGCAAACCAAAAATAAATATGTATATACATACCATTATGAATAAAGTATTACTATGATAAATAAATAAATAGGTTGTGTATGGAGTGAATATGTGCTCAAGCGTGTCTGTGCGCTAAATTTTACTGCGCTTGTTTTGGAATCAGTCCCAAACCTCAAAGCCTTCACGCCATTTTCCAGTGATCTGCACAACATGTAAACCAAGTACTTCCGGGTAGCGATGCTGTAAAGATCAGCGTAAGGACTGGTTGTCCGTCTGAATATTGTGTTACTCTAACTAACTAACTAACGTATAGACGTACATAATACAGACTGAATAGATTAATTAATGGAATATAATCGTTGTACTGTAGTGTTTGTAGAGCTGTTTCTACAAATGTTTATTTCTGATCAGGCGTAATATCTGCCCCTTTCTAAATGAGGTATTTGTAGGGGTCCTTGCGTTTTTAACGGTTTTCGTGCCACCTCTGAACAGAACACAGCAGGACAGGACAGAGTAGCGTCTTCTAGCTATATTGCTTCGTATTTTAAAACTTTCAAGCAATTATTTTAGGGAATATGCACACTAGGATATTCTTGTTGTCATTCTGTTCACCATAAGTTGAAGAAAGATTCTGATATAATCGGTTTTTGCTATTTTTTTTTTTATTTTATTTTGTATTGTACAGTTACCCTGTTTACTTTGTTTATTGTGAGCTAACCCTTCGCTAAGAGACTATGGGTGGGTTGCACCAATAAGTATTCAACTTAAATCTAGATTAAATGAAGGTTTATCTAGTCATTCTGTTGCACCAAACTTTAAACCTTGTTTAAAAATAAGAAGGCTTACATTTAAACCATCACTTTAATCCTGGATTTAATTTCACAATAAACCTGGATTAACTATAATCTTGTTGCTCCATTAAATTTAAACTTGCTATTGAGGAGGTTTAAATTGTCAAAATGGCAGCACTTATTTGCTGGATTGGAGAAAATTCCTCGCAGAAAAATAAGTGAAAAATAACTGTCTCAACCCTGTTCAGTTTTAAGATGTTGCTGATCAGGTACCGGTTCAGCAAGGAAATTGTGATTAGATTAAATAAAAAAATTTAACCTGTAATTAGACATGGCAGTGACCAAAATGCAGCCATACCACCCATGCTCCAGCTTTTAATAGCCTTGCACTTTTACGCTACTGGTTGTTTCCAAATGGTGGATGGGGACCTCTTTTGAATACATAAATCAACTGTGAGCACAATTGTTGGAAGCATATCAGGGGCAATTGCAGCCTTGAAAAATCAGTTTATAAGATTTGCCCCAACAGGAGAAACATCTGCTGGATTTTATAGAAGAGCTGTTTTATCCTGGAGTTATATGCACAATTGACTGTTCTCACGTTCCCATTCAAAACTCAGGTGGAGAAAATGGAGAGCTGGATAAGAACACGCAGGCTCATGGATAATTATGAGACACCGACACGTCATCGAAGTACCATAGTACAATGCCACGTCACCGCCTGTGACCGAGATTTTAAACCAGGAAGATGAAAATAGCAGAAAAAAGCTAAAAATTAACCAGCTTTCTCCTACAATTAAACTTAACAGATGCTAAGATTGTCTTATATGATGTGCGATACAAACCTCTGTTAAAATCTCAGAAAATGTAGTTTAGTGCTCATGATGCTTTAAAACTTCTCATCTGTGATCTGACTGTAATTTAACTTCTTATATCTTATATATACTACTAACTTATACATACTACTGCTGTGTCCACTATCATTTCTATTTCTTACTATTTCCCCCTTCTGCTGTTACTGTTTACAGTTGTCTCCATGTTGTATAGGACAAATCCAACTCCTGAATTCCTGTTTTCTTTAATACATAGCTGCTATAACATGCAACATGCATGAAAGAGCTTTGTGATTTGTGATCCCAACCAGCTGAGGATGAAAACCTGGACATGCTGCCCTCCTTATTTGAGAAGAAAGAGGGTCCGGATCCAGAGAACTCCTCAGAAGAAAGTGAGCACAATCATACCAAAGAGGACCAGAAAGGTGAGATTAGTTTAATTCCTGGATGTGGGACATTCTTCGCTACAGATTTGCGTTGCACTTGATACTGAATATTGAGATAAATCACTTACAGATAAAAAGGAGTTGGTAAAGAGACATCCATCCATCCATCCATCTTCTACTGCTTTATTTCTTTTCACGGTCACGGGGAAACCTGGAGCCTATCCCAGGGAACATCGGGCACAAGGCGGGGTACACCCTGGACAGGGTGCCAATCCACTGCAGGGCACAATCACACACATACTCACACACCCATTCATACACTACGGACACTTTAGACACGCCAATCAGCCTACATGGAGGAAACCCCTGCAACACAGGGAGAACACACAAACTCCGCACACACGGCCCCGGCGGGTCTCGATATCATCAACGATTCTGCTCATCCGCACAGTGGCACATTTTCCAGGAGCACCTTTAGCTCTCAGCTCATTCCACCATGGTGTTGTAGGAAACACTATTGGGGGGTAATTTCTACCAGCTGCCATCAGGCACCACAACATAATTATTATTCAGAATGAATAACTGTGGACAGAATTTATTAATATAAACACATACGCATGTACAAAAGCAGTCAAAACGTTCCATAAGTAGGTATGCTCAACCCTGTCGAAAGCTTTTTCCTGGTCAATTAAAACCAAACCACATTCCAAATTAAAAATCCATCTGACCTCTACAACATCCCTAATGAACGAAATGTTATCATGAATAAATCTACCCGGCACACAGTAGGTCTGGTCACCATGGATCACCTCTTCCATGACTATACTAAGTCGGTTTGCCAATACCTTAGAGAGCAGTCGGTATTCCACACAGAGAACTGAAACAGGTCTCCATGATCTTATGTCGTGTAGATCTCCTTTCTTGGGCAACAGAGTCAAGACTGCTCTGCGACAACTGAGTGGCAGCCGCCCCGTGACTAAACTGTCACCAGTACCTCCAGTAGGTCTGCACCCATTTCAGGCCAAAAAGACTTATAAAAGTCAGCCGGTAGACAATCGATCCCTGGTGCCTTGCCACTCTCCATACCCTGGAGGGCTCGTAGCAGTTCCTCTAGGGTCAACGCCCCTCCGAGGTCTGCATGTGCTTCCTTTGACACCTGAGGGAGATCCTTCAAGAAGACGTTATCATGGGCCTGTTCATCTGAGATTTCACACCTGTACAGTTCCTTGTAGAAACCGACTGCTCTCTTTCGAATTTCTCTATGGTCCACTAAAAGTGTCCCTTCATCAGAAAACAGGCCATGTATCATCTTATTCTGACCATTCTTTTTTTCCAAATTAAAAAAGAATTTTGATGGTGCATCCATACACTCTACAGTCTGAAATCGTGACCTGACCAGAGCTCCTTGTGCGGTAACGTCTAGCAATTTGGTCAATAAACTCTTTTTTGTTCTTAAATTTTCTATGCATACCTGCCGTCCTGTGTTTTTCATTTTTAACTCGAAGCGCCATTATTTCATCCTCCAAGGAGTTCATGCGTAGAGTTGTGTCTCTCGTGACACTGGAGGTATACTGTTGACACAGCTGTTTAATTTGTGTTTTGGCAAAATCCCACCACTGCTGCACCGATTTAAAAGAAACCTTTGTGGTTCTAAAATCACTCCAAAAATATTTAAACACATCCCTAAAATGACCGTCTTGCAATAGACCGGTGTTAAAAATGCCAATACGCACTCTTATGCTTGAGTTTACTTAAATACACAGTGGAGAGAACCATACAATGGTCCGTAAATCCTACTGGTATAATTACACAACTTCTAAAAGCACTTAACTGGTGTTTAAAACCATAAAATTTATCCAATCTGGCCATAGAGATCATATTATTATAGGACTGCACCCAGGTGTATTGTTTCTGCATGTGGTGAAAATTTCTCCAAATGTCCACAAGGTCACAGGAATTCATTAACTCGACTAACCTTCTACGTGATGGCATATGGGGCTCTACATGATTCCTGTCTATACCCAGCTCTGTACAATTAAAATCCCCCCCTAGAATCAAAAAATCATCAGAGTCACAATTCTTCAGGACATTGTCTAAGGTTCGTAAAAATAACATTCTTTCAATGGCCGTGGTCGGGGCATAAACACACACAAAAACAACCCACCTATTCTCATATTGAGCTCTAACCTTTAACAGTCGACCCTTTATGATTTCATCAACTTGATAAGAACAGGGAATAAAATTATAGGAAAATAAAATAGCTACTCCCCCACTGGTAGATGTCTTATGACTTAAAAAGATAACCCTTTAAACTCCCTGGACCAGTCCGCAGCATTACTGGCGTCTGTGTGGGTTTCCTGAGCAAAGATTACATCAATTTTCTTTTGCTTCACCGTTTCAAATAACAAAAATCTTTTATTTCTTCCCCTTGCTCCATTTAAATTCAACGAAGCGATTCGAAACTCACTCATAAATAAGAGGAAAAATAATAGATTTACGTACATGATGTCTAGGATTGACTATCACTACCGTTATAGTCTAACATTACATTGACTTTTGTAAGGATTTTCTTTAGACGGTATCCCTCCTGATCAGTGAAACCCCCTTGTTTTTTTAATGAACTGTTCCACATCCGGAAAAACTCGTCTATCCTCACATTCCTAGCATGTTTAGTCTTTCTCAGAAAAACCTTGATGTCGTCCACGTTATATTCATGGCTCGAAAAGCCACTTAGATTTACACTACATGTTATACTACAGTCAGATGCTTCGCTCTCACTCTCTACCTCCACAGAATTCAACTCCACTGCAACATCTTTCCTCTTAGCCTGTGCTTGAGGACGGTTTCTCCGTCTTTTTCTCTGGGGCACCCTGAACACATTCTCTTCTGTATCCATATGAGAGCTTTCATCCCCAACTTCATCAGCAAGGGACGGAGCAACACTATCTAGTGACACCGTACTGTCTTGTGTATCCTTATCACATAAATCAGGCTCACTCTCAGCCTTCTCTTCTTCACCTGGTGTAGCAGGTTTCTGATTGGCTGAGAGCCGTGCAGTGGAATCTCATTAACATGTTAATGTTTTTTATTTTTACAAAAATGAAATGTGCAAAGTCACAACAGTGTGTATGTTTTCAGTATCAGTATTTTTTCCACAGATAAACACTCAATCATCAGTTTAAATAAAATAAACAAACAAACAAACAAAGCTAAGTTCACCAGTAAATAAATAAATAAATAAATAAGTGTGATTCTTACCTCTGTGTTTTTAAGTGTCCAGTTCTCCAACTGACGTGTAATCCACTACACCCATGATGAATCACCTTATATTACATACCCCCACACTCACACACACACACACACACACACACACACAACTTCCTCTCACGCTCACCATGCCAAAACCGCAGCACTAACAGGAAGTTCCTTTATTCTACTTTTATTTTTATTTTTTATTTACTACTTTATTAACTATTATGTGATAAAATATTATTAAATTATTAAACGTATTACTGAAGTGAAATGAAATAAACTCAAAATCTTACATTTGTTTTTATTATTGAAAAAATATATGAAAATGTACTGTAATATACAAATTCACAGCATTTGGCAGATGCTTTTATCCAGAGCGGCTTATATTTATCTCATTTATACAGCAGTTGAGGGTTAAGAGCTTTGCTCAAGGACCCAGCAGTGGTAGCTTGGCAGTGCTGGGGCTTGACCTCCTGACCTTCTGATCAGTAACCCAGAGCCTTTAACCCCTGAGTCACCACTGCACATACACACACTTTACTATCTCTAGTGGCAATTCTCCATTTTAGTTTCTGTGTAATTTTAATCATTATTGGAGTTTTAATTTTTAATAATTCATTTTTTAGTTTTTTTAAAATGCTGTTTTATTTTTTGTTGTTTTACTGCTAAGATACTGATAAGGTAATTATTTATTCGAATGAAAACACAGATCGATGCAGTGCCGCCCCCTACAGGACTGTGGTTTGAAATACAACTTTACATGTAAAGCGGGTTTGCATCGACAGTTTGAGAGCTGTTAAATAATATGACAGAATCACATGAATATTTCCTCAAATGTCATCCTCATGAGATAACAGTCTGAACTCATGAGCAAATAATGGAGAATAAAACTGAAAAGTAAAAGGTGAATGATGCACCGAGATTTCAGATACTTTATAAATTTAAAATTACATACACCATCTTTACTGCATTCTGTAATATGTACTGTGTTCTGTGAAAATATCGAGAGGAGGAACTACAGCATCTGAAGTAAAACACAACCTGATAAAACACCTTTACGGTGTTAAACCACTGTGTTTAATAGAGAGCACGCAGCGAGCTTTATGTTAAATGTGACATCGGTAGCATATATTCCTTCTGTTAACTGATAAACTGATACAAGATCCAAAGAAAATGTCACTTTATTTACCATCATTTATAGTTCGATGTCATTTTAAAATACAGGTATTAAGATTTTTTTAATCAAATTCTACATTACAAAGCAGAATTGTACAAAACTAGAACAAAAGCATGACATTTCTTTTCATTACATCTGAAGATAGATATCAATAACCAAAGCAAGTACAAAACACATTATATAGAAATATAAAGATAAAGATAAGAAGATATATTAAAATGTAGCACCCATACTAATGAACATAAAATTATTTATTAAACATAAATTATTATAGAAATTTACGCTGAGCTTACCATTTATTTGTGAATAGACTGGTATACCTAACAAACTGGCAACGTGTATATAAACATATAATAAAAAATACTTGTAAATCTTTTCAACATTTATTTTCATGAAAATAAAACCAATGTTTTTGTTTGTTTTTGTCAGCAGGACTGAGAGAACTAAACGCTGAAAGCAACAACAACAACTTTTGCTTGTGCAGATGATCAGTTTAAACTTGAAGCTTTTTTCCCAAAAGCAATAAACATATGCAATAAGTGCACTTGTGTGTGAAACTACGATGGTTTTCTCTACTTTTATGTCTTTTTTCCTTCAAACCAAGCTCATCAATTTAAAGGTGTTTATATAAACAGGTATTTATCACACGTGTATACATTTTGCCCTTTGTAGCCTGTACATCTGAGCAGGTTTACCATTCATCCAACCATTCATTCTCTGTACTGTTTATCCTACATGAGATCACAGGGAGCCTGGAGTCTATTCCAGCTGGAGTGCCTGGAGAGAGCCCTGAGGGCCAGGGGAGAACATGCAAGCTCCATGCACGCAGGATGGAGGCGGGAATTGAACCCCCAACCTGGGGGCTGTGAAACAAACATGCTAACCACTAAGCCACGTGCCAGCCCCCGCCCTGAGCAGGCTTTTTAGACAATAAATGATATTAGTTAGGCTATTAGTCAGCCTTATCTGAGTGAATGAGTTGAGCTAAATCTCTTTCTTGAATCTGTGATGGTTTTATTCCATTATTCCCATCTTCCTCTAAATCCAAATGCGTTTGCTCCATCATCAGGGGACGTGTGATGTTTCCGTAAGTTGCCTCCTCTTGTTCCATATTTGTCCCGTTTTCTTCCTGGACTTCCTCGATGGCTGGTTCTGTAACTCCTCCCTCGGTCAGATGTTCGGAGCTGTGATGGATGATGGCGTAGTCAGCAGTGAGCTTGGAAAGTCCTCTGATTTCACTTCCATCTCCGTTGGGAAACACGACAGTGGAATAATGAAGTGACTCTGATAAAACAGTTTTGTTCGCATACACAGACTCTTCATCCTCGACCTCGACCTCAGCCTTCTGGAGATCGACAGGAAATAAAATTAATTCTTTTTTTAAAATTAATTTGATCTAAAAAGACATCAATATGTCCTCCAATCAGCTCTGTGTGTGGAGTTTCACACCCACCGTGTCGAGTCCTGCTGGGTCTCCTGGTCCAGACCGCGAAGGACTCGCTTTCCTGAATGAATGAATCAATAAAAACATTTCCATTTAAAATATTACATTAAATGTACATAAAAATGTAGACTTACATTTTGTCTTTTTTTTAAATAAATTTTTTTTCTTAATATTCCTACAGTACCTAGCGTAAAAGTACAGTTTTTACAGTGAACACACCTTACACACAGGAATACACCACACAGCATCATCATTACTGAAGCTCCAACAGCAGCACCAATCAGCACGGAGGAAATATCCACATCTGCACCTAAAATAATAAAACACAGAGAGGGTTTGGAATGTAAATATGACAAATAGTACATTTTTAATTAATATATTACTGAATTAAATTATGTCAAATAAATTGTTAGCAAATTATATATTAGTAAATGAAGAATTAGTACATCATTAACTTAAAAAGTACTGAATTTGTCAACAACAATTTACAGAATCCACATTAAAGTCAGTATAAATCTATAAATAAATATACTGAAATATATTTGGAGTTAGATTTTTTTTTAACTACAGACACAAGATTGTCAAAATAAATATTTTCTTGCATTGCAAAAACAAATGACCTTCATTATTTAAAAAAAAAAATTAAAGTACAGCAAAAAAAGAAGATATTTTACGATGCTTGAAAGCCAGCAAATGTAGGATACATTATATAGATAATTTTCCTGATGCAAGTACTAGCTTTATTAATAATAAATGATTCACTTCTTAATAATACATTCATCAAATAAAATGTTTTATTCTAACCTTCTGTTCACCACTGAGGTGTTTTTATTAACTTAATAGCAGGTCAAACTTTTAAAATAATGAAGTGCAAAACAAATCGCATCAACTTGTCACGTTACCGAGAAACCGCAAAGAAGCGTAAACTCCTCTGTCCTGTTTACCTCTGACTACGCTGACACTGGAGACTCCTTCCATACATGTTAAATAAACATCTCCTCACAGAAAACTCCACCAGATCAACGATTACACACGCTTTTTAAAATCAGTTTATGTGGAGCGTGCGCTGTACACGTCCCATGTGAATGAGCTGTTACTATAGAAACAATAACATGTTAGAGTGAGAGCATTAATATAAACCTGCGCTACAGTCAGAGTTGTTGTTATAGAGAATTAATCAACAGCTTCTGACCAGTCACAATCCAGAACTTCGCAGTATTGTGATGTATTTTATTTCATAAGTTAACTCAACTGAGCATTACTGGAGAAAGTGTTTACTGAAGTGTTTATGGGAAAAAGCAGTTTGTGGTTAACACATCAGTTATTTGTGCAACTTGAGAAATGGTTTTGAGAAGTTAAATTTTCCGTAGGCGTAAGCAGAAACCTCAGGGCTACATGATTTCCCCTTTCCCTCGCATGACTGAACCTCACTAACAGAAATATCTATATAGACTATATATAGTTATATAGAAAAGCTTGTTGTATTGTAGATGTTTTCAAAATCTTTATAATGCATAATATAAACCGTCACTGTTGCATTACATAGCTCTCCGAATGATGTAATAAAAACTCATGATTTAACACAATGAAACATTAAACATCATTTACATCATGACCCATGTACATTCCGGTGTTGTGTAATGAAAACACACACACACACACACACACACACACACACACACACACACACACAAACGTCAAACTTTTTAAAACTTTTTTGAATAACAGTTTCCATAATGGGTGGTGCAGAGGGTAGCACTGCTGTCTCCCAGCTCCTGGGTTCCAAATTCAATCCTGATCTCAGGCTCTTGTTCTTGCCATGTCTGTGAGGACTTCCTCTGGGTTCTCTGCTTCTGTTTCCCCTAAACCCATGTCAGTAGGTGAACTGGCTTCACTAAACTGTCCCTAAGTGCAAATGTGTGTCTGTGAATGCATCACACCCAGGATGTATTCCTGTCTCGCATCCTAATATAAACTCTGGATCCACCGCCACCTTGACCAGGTGCTTACAACGCATTCTACTCAAGATTGTAGACTATAACTTGTTTCAAAACAATCTACCATTCACTTCGCAAAGAATAACAGCACTGAGAAGGTAGTCTTCCTGTAAGGTAGTCAGGTCAAAGATCAATCTACAGCTAAGCTCAACCTCCTGGCAGAGGCAACCATTTTCACCAGAGGAAAGTTAATGAAAAGTCTTTCCCAATAATCCAATACTAACATAATTATGACGCTGTAGTGGAGTAGGACACAATGAAGTAATGAACAAAACATAATTTGCAAAGTTTCTAACCTTCATCAGAGCACTGAGCCTTGTTCAAAATGGAGAAGAAGACTTGTGAGGTGACGCCTAGCTTATTGGTGCCGACACATTGTGGAGTGAGCGTGTCGTTCACTGGTGGACTGATGGACATAAAGCTTCTCAAGGTGCTGTTACTCGCTGACTCAACCCAGATGGATATGCTGTCAAAGGGAGAGACAGTTTGACCAGAGACACGCCACTCCAGTTTAGGAGACGGATTTCCATGAACCTCACAGAAACACCTGATCAAATCCTGAGTGGTGTTACAGCTGGAGAAGGGAGAGAGCTGAGGAGCATCTGAGAGAGAGAAAATAAGAGGGAGAGAGAGAGAGAGTAATAGTGCGAGAGAGAAAGACAAAAAGAGACAGAGAGAGAGAAGATAATATTTGAACAAATAAGAAACAGTATGACAATATCCACAATGCTGCCATAATGTGAGCATTACTCTTCACATTGTGCTGTCCTCCATCTCTTCACAAATCATCTAATCAGTTCTGCTTTACCAGGGAACTTCTAAAATTAGGACACAATAATAATAATAATAATAATAATAATAATAATAATTAATAATTACTATATTGAACAGTATGAACAAAGCAACCAATGCAAATTTTAATATAATCTTAATTTGCCGTTGCATTTAAAACTGCATTAATTCTCTCAAAATACCACTGTTTCTAAATAAAATCATCTAGGAGGTTCTTCCAGCCTTCTTGGAGAACCTTCTACACTTTTGTCTCTGCAAGTAAAATCCCAGACACCCTAATATGGGTTATTAGCTAATTAGTTAATATGGTTAAAACTAGTAATTTCCAGAAAAGTATGTACTAAATACTGTAGACATCACATGGTTGATTACGTAACAAAATACAGCAATTTATTGGTAACATTCCAACGTGACGATCTCTCAGACCCCAACACAACCTCCAAGGTTGAAAAGAGACTTACTGTCACCCCCCCCCCCCCATCCCCCCAGTTGATTATTCTCCTAAAACAGCACATCACCAAGTGTGTTTAATTCCTCTTATACAACAGCAATTTACCATCAATTACAATTCTTATTTATTAAAGAATTATTAAAGAAAATGTCTTAACATTCGTCCATTTATAATTATTTTTAATTATGTAGAATTTTAATGAAACAAGTTTCTTCCTTTTGTCCCTTACGTTATTTCAGATATAAACAGTTGCTCCCTCACCATCCCTTACGTTTTCTCTCTCTTTGTCAGAGATTTCTCTTCAGCGCGCTTAACAGCCCTACAATTTGGATTTGTCTGCCTGCCTCTCTTCTCATTAAAAACTTTAACTGCACTTGCATCTGTCTCCAACTCCATTACATGACACTCTTGAAGTTAAAGTAATAAAACAACAACAAAAAATTACATCTTGTCATGCTACTGAGAAAACGCAAAGCATAAACTCCTCTGTCCTGATGATGTTGGAACACTGGAGACTCATTACATGAATCAACAGTTCCTTACAGAAAGCTTCACCACATTAATGGGCAAATATGTTTGTTAATGAATTTATGTGGCGCTTCTGTCGTACATGTCCCTGTTAATGAGCTGTTACTATAGAAATAATATTAAAATGAGTGCATTAATATGTGATTTGGCACTCCACTACTGCTGTTATAGAAAATTAATACCATCTGAATTCAACAGCACTGTGGTGTCAACTGATGAAGTGTTTAAATTAAAATTATTGACTATTTTCACTCTTTCTGCCTCATAAATTACAAAATTATACCTTTTCTACTTCCTGTGCTTTTATCCAGTGAAGGGGATGTGAAGGAGATGTGAATGGGATGTGAAGGAGATGTGAAGGAGATGTGAAGGAGATGTGAATGGGATGTGAATGGGATGTGAATGGGATGTGAATGGGATGTGAATGGGATGTGAATGGGATGTGAATGGGATGTGTGGAAGATCACTTGTAGTACAACATTTGGAGAATGTGAATATTTAGTGATGGCTCATGGCCTGAATAATACACTGTCTCTATTTTTAGCTCAAACCTGAGGACATTATCTCACACTGAGTAGGCAAGCTAGGATGAGCAAAGGGTGACCTCTCACTTCCTCAAGTCCAGCAGAAAAAGACCAAGGACTAATCAAGAGCTGGAGCATTTGGTCTTCAAGGGGATGGTCACTATTTCTGTCATCGGTGAATACACATAAGACTCCCTCCATCACTCTTCTAAAGGTCTCACCCTTTCTAGAGCATAGTCTCTCGGGTCTCAGATAAAAAATGGAGACAGTGTTTACATGAGGCCTGAATCTCTAGAATCAACAACTAAGAAGGAATTATCAGATTGTCTTAAGTTACAGAGTTGTATAAAGAGCTTGCATCTAAAGTCCATAAGTACTCACACTGAACATCCAGGAGGACAGATGAGTTGTGATCTCCGTGCTGGTTTTGAGCTCTACAGTATAAACCACTGTGTGTAGAATCAGTGGTGTTGATGGTGAGATGGTTTCCGGTTCCTATCTGCTCTCCGTTCTCTCTGTACCAGGTGTAGTTCAGCACTGCTGGGTTTGCATCACTGCTGCATCTCAGAGACACTGAACTGCCCAAAAGCACTGAAGCAGATGGAGATGCTGATACTGACGTGTTTCTAGGACCATCTAAAGGAGGAAGAACAGGATTTAGGAGACTCCATGAATCATTAAAAGTGTAGTGAATGTGAAGTGATTAATCAGCACTTACACAGAACATGTAGTATAAAAGAGCTCTGTGCTGATTTGTTCCTGTTCTGGAGCTGGTAGGTGGCAGTGCAGGTGAAATTGAGTCCATGATGAAGGTGAGTAACGTTGAAGTTCAGCTGAGAGGAGCTGAAGCTGGTGTTGTGGTTCTGCTCCTGTCTTCTCTCCTCAGGCAGGAAGTTCCATGTAAAAGTGGGTGGCTTTAAGAGACATGGAGGAGCTGGAGCAGAGCAAATGAGACTCACTGAAGTTCCCTCCACCACCTCATTTTGGTCCTCCACCTTCCCCTGATCCTCCTTATACAGTGTTATTGAGGGTGTGATTGGAGAAGCTGAGATAAACACACAGTATCACATTAGAGATGAGTTTTAAATGTGTTCCAGTGCATCATTAGTGTAATTACAGTTACACTGTACACACACACTGCTGCAGATCTCACCTCCCACTCTTACAGACACTGATGGAGGTATATAATTCCATTTCAGTCTTCCTGAAGTTTGTATTCTAAAGTAATAATCTCCACTGTAATTCTTTCTGATGTTGTAGAAGATGGTGGTGCAGTTCTTCATGCGGAGGTCTCCTATAAGTTTTCCTTTAATCTTGTTCTCTTCAGTTACTTTAGAGTTAAAGACTTTGTTATTGTTAGCATCAGTGCCGTCTTTTAACCAGATTCCTGTAGGATCTGTCTGGAGGTCTCCATCATATTGTTCTTCAATCTCAAAACTGCAGGGTATGAGAACACAGAGTCCTCTCACAGCTTCTACACTCTCTGGTAGACTGATGGAGAATTCTCTACACAAAACACCTGCAAACACACACACACACACACACACACACACACACACACACACACACACACACACACATTACTACATTAACACCAACACAAAGGAATCAAATAATAAATCTTACACCTTTATATGTAATCTTTGCAAACCAAATATTAAAATACTTCATCCAATACTTTGATTATAAACGACATCCAAGAGTTCAGGTAGAAATTTAAGGACGCATAGGGAGGTGAAAATGATTGTCATGTTAAATTGATGAATAGCCTAATGTGCACATTATACATTCATAATTGTTCTGAATTATTTTTAAATTGTGTTTAATTTCTTTTTGCACAATTACACACAGTTATTCATAAGCTGATTCACAATCATGACAAACTAAAAATGTTACCCATTTAAGTAGCTTCAGTGTAGTGAGCTACTTTCTGTTAGTAACTTGTAGTGTAGTAACTACTTCTTTAAAAGAGTAGCTTGACTGTAGCTTAACTACTTCAAACTATGAGTAGCTTGTAGCTTGAAAAACTACAGTTTTAAAGTAACTTCCCCAACACTGAGTAACACACACACACACACACACACACACACACACACACACTTATTAATACATGAACACAATGCCACAACACATATAAAATCATTACTGCAGTTAGCGAAGCACACACCTGTTTATCTGAAGTGTGTAGAACTGTTTCATCAAAACTACAGTTATGCTACAGAATCACACACTAATGAATAAATCACTCAGTTTCTGCTATATTTACATGATCAGTTCTCAGATTAAATATAACTTTTACACAAACCTTTAAACAGAAAACAAACGATGACGAGTTTCTCCACTGATTTCATTTCTGTGTTCAGGAAAGATCACCTGGAGACGAAACATAAAGAGAAATGATCTCAGTTAGACAGTAAAGTACAGACCCTGCAAACACAACACGATTAGTACAAGTGTTCCAACATATTGTAGCTTAATGTGTGTATGATGTCATTTACTGATGTTATACATACACAACTTATATTATTATTATTTAGTAAATAAATGATCAGAATGGGTGGATGATGGGGTTGCACAGTAATCTCCACCTGGCTTTTTGTGCTTCGAAAGAAAGAGAAAAACAGAAATGCATCTGCAACAAAGTGCAAAACTTAATATGCAAAACATTCTAATAACCCATTACATTTTTTATTAAAGTTTCTGCAAAGTTAACATAACATCTTCTATTAGTATGTTCCTCTGTTAGACACTTCAAAACCAGGATCTGTGACAGAGCGAACAGCAGTACATCGTGGGTAGTGGTGGCTTGGTGGTTAAGGCTCTGAGTTACTGATCGGAAGGTCAGGGGTTCAAGCCCTGGAACTGCCAAGCTGCTGCTGTTGGGCCCCTGAGTAAGGCCCTTAATCCAGGGGTGCTGTATCATGGCTGACCCTGAGCTCAGACCCCACCTACCTGGCATGCTGGGCATTCCTGGTATGTGAAGAAAAGATGTATATGTGACCAATAAAGACTCATTATATGGATCATTCTGTATAAAGTGCCGTTAAAGCACATACAGGTGATGTTTCTATTTAGACATTTATAAACAGTGAATTTAGTGCTTACAGACACAAATAAAAGATTTTAAATTAAGATATCTTGAAAGATTTGCGTATTTGAGTAACCGAGGTTCTAAAGTCAAGTCCAAAAATGTATACATCATATATTTCAGTTTCAACACTAATACGGATTTGATTAAATTATATTTCTCAATAAAATAACTTTTCATTTATTTCACTTCAGAAACATGAATAAAAATATACATTTGCTGTCTGAATTTATCTTGAAAACAGAATTAATTTACACACTTTACTGTGGACTAAAACAAAAGCATTTTAGTGCAACTTTATTGCAACTCTGTGTGTGTGTGAGTGTGTGTGTGTGTGTGTGTGTGTGTGTGTGTGTGTGTGTGTGTGCTAGAATGAGACACAATCATGTCATCAATAAATAGACAAATAAATGTAGCCGAGTACATTATTATTATTAAATAAATAATTATATAAATATAATGTGTAAGAATGAAGAACGAGTGATTCTTACCTCAGTGTGTTTGAATCCCAGTTCTCAAAATGAAGTGTGATCAGTTACACACAACATGCTGACGACTAACTCTCTCTCTCTCTCTCTCTCTCTCTCTCTCTCTCTCTCTCTCACTCACACACACGCTCACACACACTACTTCCTTATACCACTGTTTCCTTATTCTGTTAAATGTAGATTATTTACAGATAATGCTTCATTATACACTCATCTTTTTTGTCTATTTTATTTGTTTTTTTTAGCATATTCTTACACTGTACTGTGAATAAAACAATTATAATTTAACTTAAAATTCTGAATGTGAATTAAATTCAATTCCATTTATTTGTATAGCACTTTTAACAACAGTCAGGGTTCAGAAACTAGGGGTCACTTGATTTACAAAGACAGAAACTCACAATCTGCTCTTTTTTGCGATATTTGATTTAATTATACAATAAGTATAACAAATATCAAAGCCATCATGTGCTAATATTTTGAAATGTTACTGTCTGAGTCACATTCAGATAAGCCACATTTGAGTGTATATATTTAATCTCAGCAACAGAAAACGATAAATTACCCCCATCCATCTACCTCCCCTAAATAAACTAATGTTGCATTTCAAATCACATACTTATGTACTATTTTATACCGTTATTGAGTTCTAACACTAAGCGAGTTTTCTATTACATTTGGTGTCTGGATTATAAAAACCCCCTCATGTTGCCTTCTCGTTACTAATGTATACGCCTGAAATACCCTTAAAATATACTACAAACTTTAAAAGAACCATGTGAAACACTTGACCTTGCTGTGACTTTGACCCTTTTTATATCAATTCCAAAATCTAATCAGTTCATCTGCTGGTTACAGTCATGATTCCATACAAATCCTACAAACATTCACCCACTTGTTCTTGAGAAATCATGTTAACGAGAATCTTGGATGGACATACAGACAGACAACACAACACCTCTACAAACAAGGTTTGGGGTCCATTTTGGGCGTTTGCCCAGAAAGTATGGGAACCCCTGAATTAGGTCCTTCAGAGTAATTTCTCTTTATAGGTTAAATATAAAAATTTCAGTAATCATCATCCATCCATCCATCCATTCTCTGTACTGCTTATCCTACACAGGGTCGTGAAGCCTGGAGCCTATCCCAGGGAATTCGAGGCTCAAGGCTGGGGACACCCTGGACAAGGTGCCAACCCATCACAAGGCACAATCGCACACACATTCACACACTACGGACAATTTGGAAACGCCAATCAGACTACAACGTATGTCTTTGTACTGGGGGAAGAAACCAGAGGACCCGGAGGAAACCCCCGAAGCACAGGGAGACATGCAAACTCCACACACACATAATAATAATAATAATAATAATAATAATAATAATAATAATCTTTATTTATATTGATTTTGAGTCAAAAGTGCTCACTTTTCTCAAAAAACACTTCCGTATTCTTATGTCTTGTTTATATTACCATGTGTGTTTTTGTTTTCATTCAAGTCCTGTCTCCTCCCCTATCATGTCACTGACTGTATCCTTCACGTGTCATGATCTGTCTCACCTGTTCCTTGTTGTTAAAAAAAACTAAAAATAAATTATAAATGTGTCATGTGTCTTCTAACAAGATTTCACTCACATAAAAACTAAATTAAACCCCTTTATTGTGTACATTCTATAAAAATAAAACAACACAGAATCAGTAACACATATTTGTATATGTATAAATCCAAATTTCAATAGTGATGCTCCTTACAGATTTCCAACAGAAATACAGATTTCCAACATTTTCAGGACAGATGAGATTATGCTTTGTGTTATATTGGTAACATCCTTTTTTTTGTCTTATTACCTTCAGAATAGAGAAAAAAGAGAAGCTGGTGAGAGAATAACTGTTTATAGCTGCTATAATGTAAGAGAGAACAGGAATTAATTTGTTTCACTGATGGTCCACAACATTAAATGTAACTATAACTGATTAAAAGTATGACATGTCAAAATTTAATAAATGAAAAATTGGAGTCAGATTGCTGTGGTGTAAGAGGAATAAAATATAGGTTATAGGAAAATAACCAACTTCGAAGTGATAGCAATAACTTCGCTTCATCACACCACCCCACTGTTAATTCTTTTAGTGTAACAGCAACACACACAGTGATTATTCCTGATGTGGCTGAAAATCTAGTGATGAAAACGGGCAGCTTTTCAGGCGTTGTTCTCTGAAACACAAACACAAAATTCATCAGCTCTTTATAAAGGTCATGTTTAAAAACCTGAAGCAATAAATGAGGTTAACTGAATAAAGTTAATAATTAATGTTGTGATATCACCTCTGTTAGTCTGCAGAGAGTTATATGCAGAGTTCTGTACAGCAAAGAGCTCGAGAGAAGTATCTCCTCTCTGTAGAACCTTCACATAATAAACATCATCATAATCATCACCATCAGCTTCATCATCATCACTGTCATTACCATCATCATCATTATTATCAAAACAGTCATCACCACCACCACCACCACCACTGCCAACATCCCCATCAACATCATAAAGTTTATTACCATCATCATCACCACCACCATCGCCAACATCCCCATCAACATCATCACCATCATCACCACCAACATCCCCATCAACATCATCATTACCATCAGCAGCAAGATAATAAAGTGTATTACCATCATCATTATCATCATCATCCCCATCATAATCAAGTAGGAACATCATCACCACCATCATCATCATTATTAACCGCACAGTCATCACCAACACCATCATCATATCACTGTCGTTACCATCATCATCATCACTGTCATTACCATTATTACCAAAACAGTCAACACCACCACCATTGCCAACATCCCCATCAACATCACTGTCATCCCTCATCATCATCATTATCATCATCATCATCACTGTTATTACCATCATCATCATCATCATTACCAAAACAGTCATCACCACCACCATCGCCAACATCAACATCATTACCATCATCATCCTCATCAACATCACTGTCACCATCATCATTAATATTTATTTTGGACTCACCTTTATCTCCCTGGACAATCTAGAAAACAAATTAAATATAAACATTTTATTCATTCATCTATAAACTGAAGTCTAAGATCATAAACTTTCATTCTGCAATAAAAAAATTGTTACTTCTATTTTTCTGACCATTCTTAACTGATTTTAACTAATGTTTAATTCACTGTGAGTTGTATAAACTAAATCTGTGACTCACTGCTTTGATTTGTAGATGAGAAATCCAATAACACCAACACACAGAAGGAGAACCACAGAGAGAGAGGGAACCA
Source organism: Ictalurus furcatus (assembly GCF_023375685.1). Lineage (NCBI taxonomy): Eukaryota > Metazoa > Chordata > Actinopteri > Siluriformes > Ictaluridae > Ictalurus > Ictalurus furcatus. Next base: position 26,547,849 of record NC_071273.1, read on the forward strand.
GATAAGGTACTGCGGTGTGTCTGGGTTCTGGAAAATAAAACAAAAGTAAGATTAAACTATGAAAAACATAAGTTTTATTAACCTGCTCCAGCTGCCTACCTGAAATGATGATATTAAGCAGGTGTGTTTCATTGCCCAGGTTGTTGGAGCCAACACACTGCAGAGTGGGCGTGTCTATAAATGACTGACGGATGGTAATAGCGCTTCTTAAACCCCTGTTACACACAGACTCCTCTTGGATAGATGTCGCCTCAGACGGAGAGACAATTTGACCAGAGAGATGCCAAGTCAGTTTAGGAGACGGATTTCCACGAACCTCACAGGAACACATGATCAAATCATGAGCACTGTTACAGCTGGAGAACGGAGAGACCTGAGGAGCATCTGAGAGAAACACAAGGAGAGACAGGGTGTCTACAGGTCCTTAAAAACTCTTCTTCTGAAATTACATTTTACACATTTAAACCATTAATAAGTCTTAAATTGTCTTACATTTTAAGTTGCATGATCTTATATTTTATGCTTCATAAGTGTCTTTGAATTAACTTTCTTTTGTGTCATTTAAAAAAATAAAATAAATAATAATAATAAAAAAAACTCCTGACATGTCGCACACACATTATTCTGGGTTGGTCACTTGCATGACAGAGGAATATGCGGTTAAGCTAAAAGCATCATCTACATGGATACATGTAAATTTAACCCAAAGTGGCTGGAGAAGAGCAAATACTTGTGCTGGCTTAGACCAGTGTCCGCAAACTGCATAATATGCCGTGAAACATTTGAACTCTGTACAAGGGGAATCAACGCAAGTGATCACGCAAATCACATTTGCAGCCCAGATACTATGCAAACAGTTTTCTATTGCTGACCTTTGTTCACCAGTTCACAGCAGCAGCAACAGCATCTGATATTCATTCCTGATGTGGATGCATGCTTTCATTCAAGCCAAATAGGAGGCACATGATGAGCCCAAGATTAACTGATTAAACAAGCTGAAAGCCTGCAGCCACACCAGCCTTTTGTGGATGAAATCGAAGATTGTAAGATTTAAGATTTTTTAAGATTTCAGAACAGTGACAAACCACCTCTCATACAAATCCAATGATGGAACCGATGATGTACTGTATTTAAAGACGTTCCCAAATTCTGAGTTATTGCAGAGGTTTCTGTGTGGAAGGGATAAGGCAGCATGCATAGTCCCCTCTGAATGTATTGCAATGGTAAGACCAATTCTATTGTTTTTGCTAAACACTGAAGACATTTGGGTTTGAGATCAAAAGATTAATATGAGACTACAGATCAGAATTTCAGCTTTCATTTCCTGATATATATACACCTATATATCTTAAATAACTTAGAACATGGCACCTTAGTTGAGCAAAGGTATAGGAACCTTAAATAGTATAGGTTGAGTATAGGTATAGGAGTCTTAAAGTAAATAACACTTAGTATTTGGTTTCATATCTCTTGCTTGCCATAGCTGCATCAAGCTGGTGACCCACTGACATCAACAGTTGCATTCTTCTTTTGTGATGCTTTCTAGTCTTGAGGCGCAGCTTCTTTTAGTTGTTGTTCGTTTCAGCGGGGTTCTCCCTTCAGTCTCCTCTTCAGGAGGTGAAATGTTACTCAGTTGGGTTAAAGTCTGGTGACTGATTTGGCCAGTCTAAAATCTTCTACTTTAAGAAGCCTTTATTTGTCACATATGCATTACAGCAAGGTGAAATTGATTTTTTCACATATCCCATAACCCTTGTTAGGAAGCTGGGGTCAGAGCACAGGGTCAGCCATGACACAGCACCCCTGGAGCAGATATGGTTAAGGTCCTTGCTCCAGCACACAACAGTGGCAGCTTGGCAGTGCTGGGGCTTGAATCCCCAAACATATCATCAGGAACCCAGAGCCTTACTTGTTGAGTCACTACTGCCCATTTTTTCCTTTTTCTCTGATGAAGTCCTTTATTGTGTTGGCGGTGTGTTTTGAGTCATTGTCTGGCTGCATGATGACGTTCCTCCCAATTAGATTGGCAAATATCTTCTGTAAACTTCTGAATTCATTCTGCTGCCACCATCATGAGTTACATTATCAATCAAGATTAGTGATCTAGTTCCAGAAGTAGCCATGCAAGCCCAAGCCATGACAGATTCTTTCTTTCTTCAGACTTTGGCTTTTCCATCACTTTGCTAAAGGTCAATCTTGGTTTCAGAAAATTTCTGGCATATCTCTGTATTTCTTTGAGAATTCCAATCTGGATTTCCAATTCTTACTGCTCATGAGTGGTTTGCATCTTATGGTATGGCAACTATATTTCAGCTCTCAAAGTCTTCTTCGAACGGTGGATTGTGATACCTACTCCCCTGCCCTTTGTTGTTGGTGATGTCACTTACTGTTGTTTTTGTTTTTCATCGCAGCTCTCACAATGTTTCTGTCATCAGCTATTGTTGTTTTCCTTGGCCGACCCATTCGATGTCTGTTGCTTAGTACACCAGTGCCTTCTTTCTTTTTCAGGACAAATTGTTGTACTGATTATACCCGATGCTTGTGCAATGTCTCTGATCAAGTTACTCTCTTGTGGTCTTCATGTTGGTTTATCTTTTTTAATAACATATGCAGTCCTGCAGAGGGTGGTGAGGTCTACTGAATGTATCACCAGGTCAGCATTGCCCAGACTGCAGGACATCTACACCAGGCGGTGCAGGACCAGAGGAGGAAGGATCTCAAAGGATTGTGCACATACCAACAATGGACTGTTCCAGTGACTGCAGTTGGGAAAGTGCCTCTGCAGCCACATGGCCAGGACTGAGAGGCTAGGACTGCACGTGACACTAATGCACACACAAATGGCACCTGAACATATATGTCACATATGGCACATTTGCACATGCCCAGGACACTTTGGTATATATGTGCATATATAATGTACATTCACAAACTCACACATGAGGTGGCTGTGGTTTAGGTGGTAGAGTGAGTTGTCCACTAATCACAGGGGTGGCGGTTCGAGCCCTGGCCCACATGACTCCATATGCTGAACTGTCCTTGGGCAAGACATTGAACCCCAAGTTGTTCCCAATGGCAGGCTAGCGCCCTGCATGGTAACTCTGCTGCCATTGGTGTGTGAGTGTGTGTGTGAATGGGTGAATGAGACACAGTTTTTTAACTGCTAAGGTTAAAAAGCGCTATATAAGTGCAGAACATTTACCTACACATATACATACAGTGGCAAGAAAAAGTATGTGAACCTTTTGGAATTTCATGGTTTTCTGAATATATTTGTCATAAAATGTGATCTGATCTTCATCTAAATCAAGGGTATTGACAAATATAATGTGTCTAAAATAATAACACAAAAAAAATTCTGAACATTCAAAATGAATGTTGAATGAGTGTGTTCAATAAAGACATGAGGGATCAGAATTTTTTTGTATTATTATTTTAGACACATTATATTTGTCAATACCCTTGACTTAGATGAAGATCAGATCACATTTTATGACAAATTTATTCAGAAAACCATGAAATTCCAAAAGGTTCACATACTTTTTCTTGCCACTGTATATGTATTTGTTGTATGCTCTTGTTGTGTCTTGTACTCTCCATCACCCTATACCCACTGTTATATTGTCTGCATAGTGTCTATGAAGGTCTATCAATTGTTTTTGCTATGCACAGTATTCGGAGTTGCTGCATCTCATTTCACTGCACCTTTGTATCTGCTACCAATGCGCATGTGACAAATAAACCTTTGAATCTTGAGTCATGAAGCTGCAAGAAAAGAACTAAGAACTGTTTAGGATTGTCTTAAGTTAAGGAGTTTTAAAAGGGGTTTGTGTCTAAACTTCATAAGTACTCACACTGAACATCCAGGAGGACAGATGAGTTGTGATCTCCGTGCTGGTTTTGAGCTCTACAGTAGTATAAACCACTGTGTGTAGAATCAGTGGTGTTGATGGTGATATGGTTTCTGGTTCCTATCTGCTCTCCGTTCTCTCTGTACCAGGTGTAGTTCAGCACTGCTGGGTTTGCATCACTGCTGCATCTCAGAGACGCTGAACTGCCCAAAAGCACTGAAGCAGATGGAGATGCTGATACTGACGTGTTTCTAGGACCATCTAAAGAAGGAAGAACAGGAGGTTGTAATATAGAGGTATGATGGTAGAGCAGTTTCAATATAATCTGATCTTTGGGTCTATTCCCAAAATATGTCTTTTTGGATTTGGTAAACGTTAAATGATTTTTCAGAAATTTTAGAACTCCAGCAGTGCCCCAAATATATGTATTAATATAGATGCATATTAAGTTACATCATAATTGGTGTCTATTATTTAAGCAGTTGCTGTTGTGACCAGACAATAATACTTCACCAAGAAAAGAATGTCTCTAATGTTCCCTTTCAAAGGGAACTCCACGTTGAGTTTAGCATAACACTAGGAGCGCCCTCGCACGCGACCGGCATCTGAAGCTTGTGTAAAATCATGCCTTTTTATAGGCCTGCCATGATCAGGTGATGTCTCAATTAAGCGCGTTGCATGATATATATATGGCACCTGTGAACCACGCTGGCAGCCGTATTATCTTCATCGAGACGGTAAGAGCACAGCAGCCATTTCTGTACACCTTTCCAAGCATCATGTTGGTATACTATATGCTATCCAGAAAATATTTTCTCAAAATCTCTGGACTTTTGTATCCCTTTAAAAAAAAAGAGAAGAAAAAAAAGAATGAGCGAGAGAGAAAAGTATGAGTGAGAGAAATCAGGAAGTGTGTTACGCCTTGCTCCTGTTTCATCATGGGGAGGAGTGCACACTTTCTGTGTGAAGTGTATATGGGTGGAGCGTGCGACAGCAGCCCTCGAGAGGTCTGACTGCGCATTATAATGCCTACATTAGGCAGCTCCGCTCGCGACTCGCGCTCTTCTTGGAATCCAAAGCGAGTTGGGTTTCAGAGCCTTGCGGATCTGGGCCGGCCGCTGCCAAGGCAGCTAGCCGTCTCAGGTCCAGGGGACCTCTTATGGATTCGGAAGAGGAGCCGGAGACGAGTGTTGCTCTATCTCTTGCTCTGTCTTCCGGGTCCGGCTCTCCACTGGATTTTGGAGATCGCATCGTGACTCCTCCTTCCGCTATGGAAAGCCAAAAAAAAAACCACACACACACAAATAATAGTAATAATTCCTCTCTGACTCCAAGGAGCCAGAAAGGGTGTACTAAAAACTGAGAGCAGCATATAAAGAGCTGCTTGAAGTGATTACTAAGGCTGGATGAGCTTTTTTCTCCCCATTGAAAGTAAATCCCTCACACTGCAGAAAACTCCCCTTTCTTCCAGAAGTGCATGACAAAATATCAGGCTTCTGGGGGGAAACCAGCATATTATGCATAAGCCATATTTACAACCCCACGATGTTGGATTATTCGGCCATTGTGGGGAATGAACGGCATGGCTATTTATCTATGCTTAAGGTGGAGGAGGTGCTTGCAAGCTACCTCTCTCCATCAATAGCAGGTAAATTATGGGGGCCAGCTTTGCCATCCAAGCCACCGTGTAAGGCCACCGTAGCAATGGTGGGCAAGGCCTATGCAGTAGTAGTCTTGCTTGTAGGTCACTGCAGACAGTGACAGTGTTGCAGGCCTACTAAGCAGACCTGCTGAGTGAGCTCGACTTATGGCAGCATTCAGCCAGTTCCTTCCCTGTTGTGTCGAGTTCACCCGGGCATCCACGAGTGGAGCCCGGGCCAGCGCTAGTTTGAGGGAGACACAGAAGGCGAGTATGGCAGCCCGCCAACCCCCTCAGACAGCCAGGGGAACTGGGCGGCCACAGTCACAGTCAGCTACTAGGCCTGATCTGAGAATGGTCATAAAGGCCAAGCAGACAAAGAGGAGCGGTCCTGAGGGGCCGTGGATGGACATATCAGGGGACATGAGGTTGTTAGTGCAGTTAGCCCCCAGTGCTACTGTAGGGCCTCCCTAGCCAAGGCTGTCCCAAGTTTTCAGTGTTCTCTGGTCAGCAAGCTGTCACAGGGCAACGAAAATCTGATGCTTTCCCTCCAATAGAATGTGGAATAGTTAACGTCAGCAAAAGACCGTCTGGCGGCGTGGAAACTACTGTCAAATGGGTCTCCATGGGTTCTGTCTACCGTAGAAAAGGGTTACCGGGTCCAGTTCAGAGCTCGACCCCCCCTGGTTTAGAGGTGTGGTCACCATAATAGTCAGCACAGAGCTGCGCCCGATGTTAGCGCAGGAAGTAAGATCCCTCTTGGACAAAGAGGCCATAGAACATGTACCCCGTTCACTAAGGGAGGGAGGTTTTTACAGCCGTTATTTCCTGGTCCGCAAAAAATAGAGGAATATGCAGTCAGTTTTAGATCTGTGTCATCTGAACTGTACTATTCGGACATACAGGTTCAAGATGCTGATGCCCAAACTTATCATTCCACAGATTCAGTTTGAGTACTGGTTTGTGATGATAGATCTAAAAGGTGCATATTTACACATAGAAATATCACCCAGTCACAGGAAGTTCCTGGGGTTTGTGTTAGAGGCGACACATACCAAGATCAGGTTCTTCCCTTCGGGCTAGCTTTATCCCCTCGCACCTTCATAAAGTGCATGGATGTCATTCTGGCTCCATTGTGACTCCAGGGCATCCGTGTACTAAACTACCTGGACAACTGGTTAATTCTAGCACGATCCAGGGAACTGGCGGTTCAACATCGAGATGTTGTTCTCGCCCACATGAAGAGCTTGGGGCTCAGGTTGAACCTCAGAAAAGGATGCTTTCCCCAGTGTAGTGGGTTATAAGGGTTATAAGGATTTTACTATGATGAGGGCGTTTCTATCCCCAACATGCGTAGGGTCAATCCTACCAACATTGAGCAAGATAAAGCTGGATCTTGGCATCCCCTCCAGTCTCTATGGGAGACTATTGGAGCTTATGGCAGCAGCAGCCAATGTCATACCATTGGGCCTATTGCACAGGAGACCATTTCAGTGGTGGCTGAGAAGTTGGGGGTTTCGTCCAAGAACAAAACCTCCGAGAGTAATCAGTGTCACGTGGCGATGCCTACGTGCTCTGAGAATTTGAAATATCCCCGGTTTCTAGCCTCGGGTCACACTCAAGGGGTGTCTCCTTAGTGCAAGGCAGTAATGACAGACACCTCCCTCGTGGGCTGGAGCGGTGTCTTAGACAGCTGTCCAGCTTTTGAGTGGCCCTCATCTGGAGCGGCATATAAATTGCCTAGAAATGTGGGCCATATTTCTAGCACTGGGATTCCTTCTTCCTCAACTGAGAGGTCACCATGTGTTTACAGACAACACAGCGGTGGTCTCATATATTGACCACCAGGGAGTATTATGTCCGCACCCCCTGTTCAGGCAGGCGCAACTAATTCTTCTCTGGACAGAGGGAAAAGTTTTGTCAGTGAGTGCAATTTACATTCTGGGCAACTGGAATGTGGGGGCAGACATCCTGTTGAGGCAGGGGCTGAGGCCCAGGGATTGGTGGCTCCATCCAGTTGTGGTGGAGTCCATATGGCAGAGGTTGGGCCAAGCGGGACTGCATGTGTTCGCCTCCGAGGAGACAACACACTGCCGGTTGTGGTCCACCCTCACTCCTCCCACACAATTAGTGCTGGACGCCATGGTGCACATGTGGCCAAGGTCACATCTGTATGCTTTTCCCCCGATGGCTCTGCTCCCACAAGTTCTAGCGAGAGTTCGCCAAGACAGTCTACGTCTGCTGCTAGTAGCACCTTATAGGCCAGCTTGAATATGGTTCTCAGAGATAATATCCCTGCTAGATGGCACTCCTTGGGAGATTCCCATCCACAGGGATTTACTATCTCAAGCCGGAGGGCTGATTTATCACCCTCGGCCGGAACTATGGAAACTGTGAGTCTGGCCCCTGAGAAGCACCAGCTCATAGATTCTGGTCTCACAACTGAGGTTGTATTGACCATGTTGAACCCTAGGGCACCATCCATGATGAAATTGTATGCACTCAAGTGGTGGCTTTTTGTCTTGTGTTGTGATGAATGCCAGCTATACCCGGTGAACTGCGCAATAGCTACAGTACTGGAGTACTTACAAGGATGTTTCTCAGCGGGGTGGGCTCCTTCTACAATCAGGGTTTACGTGGCCACCATTTCAGCCAGTCACGCCCCTGTCGATGGAGCCTCTGTGGGGGAACATCCTCTAACTTCAAGGTTTATGCATGGTGTCAGGCAGCTGAGGCCCATCTGCAGGCCGCACATACCGCACATACCGGCCCTGACATCTCTCAAGTGAGTAGGAGATCTACAAGCTCTCTCTGTTGCCCCTTCCTGCCTTGACTTTACCCCTTGATTAGCCAAGGCCTTCTTGTATCCTAGGCTGGATTATATTCCTAAGGTGACTACATCTGCTGCCCAGCCTGTGGTGTTCCAGGCTTTCTGCCCTCCTCTGTTCCTCACACCAGAACAAGAGAGAATGCACCTGCTGTGTCCAGTAAGGGCTCTCTGTACTTACATCCACCGCTCCAGCCAGTGGCGTAAGTAGGAGCAGCTTCTGGTCTGCTTTGGCGACGACTGTATAGTTGATGCTGTGTCAAAGCAGCGCATCTCTAATTGGATAGTGGAAGCAATCTCTATCGCTTATGAGGCGCGCGGTCGTGCTATGCCTCTGGGCATAAGGGAGGGGGGGTCGCCTCCTTGAAGGCTTTGTCCAACGGGGTATCCTTACAGGATATGTGTGCTGCTGCAGGGTGGTCTATGCCAGACACATTCTTTCGATATTACAGCCTGGATATTCATTTCGCCACAGGCTTGAGTGTCTTGCAGTGACACTCTGGCTTGGGTCTTTTTGAACAGGCCATACCCTCGGTATGACGGAGTGGATATTCTCATTCCCATAGTGTTATGCTAAATGCAATGTGGAGTTCCCTTTGAAAGGAAATGTCTGGGTTACGCATGTAACCCTGTTGCCTGAGCAGGGAACGAGACGTTGTGTAGTTTTGTCATACCAGGATAGGCCTGTGAGTTGCGTCTTCACTTCAGATAATAGAGGCTGACGGCGCAGTTCACAGGTGTGATATATCACACGACACGCTTAATTGCCATGTAACCTGATCACGGCAGGCCTATAAATAGGCATGATTTTACACAAGCTTCAGATGCGGGTTGCGCGTGAGGGCGCTCCCATAGTGTTATGCTAAACGCAACGTCTTGTTCCCTTGTCAGGGAATAGGGTTACATGCATTACCCAGATGTTTGCTAGCATGTTGTCAAAATTTCGTTAGGCCAAAGAATTGGTTTACAGAAGTGAGGAGAAAGTATTGTACAATCAGGCCAAAAACACACTGACAAAGAAGATTTGAGGGGCTAAGAGAAACGGGCTGTCTCGCAGACTCAAACCCCACACCCACTCTGACCTCCTCTGCACAGAACTGTTAACACCTCCTGCTACCCCTCTTCCTCTTCTGCTCTCCCCTCCTGCTATTCAACCTGCACTGTGAAGAGGATGTGTTCCGGCTGTTCCAGAAACAGAAGATCAGGATAGCTCCAGGCCCAGACAGCTGTCATCTTTAACTGATCACTGGAACAGTGTAAAGTCCCTTCCTGCTTCAAATGCTCCACCATCATCCCCGTCCTAAAGAAACCCAAGATCACAGGACTGAATGACTACAGACCTGTTGCTATGATGTCTGTGGTCATGAAATCATTTGAGAGACTGGGATTGGCCCACCTGAAGGACATCACTGGACCCTTGTTGGACCCACTTCAGTTTGCTTATCGAGCAAACAGGTCAGTGGATGATGCAATCAACATGGGACTGCATTACATTCTGCAACACCTCAACAGACCAGGGACCTATGCAAGGATCCTCTTTGTGGACTTCAGTTCGGTTTTCAATACCATCATTACAGATCTCCTACTGTGTAAATTAACCCATCTCTCTGTGCCAATCACGATGTGTGCTCTCTGTGCCAACACGCTCTCTGTGCCAATCATGAATCAGATCACTGAATCTGACAAACAGGCAGCAGCTAGTGAAACTGGGAAAATTCACATCCAGCACCTACATAATCAGCACTGGCTCTCCTCCAGGTTGTGTGATCTCCCTCTGTCAAGTTTCTGAAGTGTGCAGATGACACCACAGTCATTGGTCTCATCCAAGATGGAGATTAGTCTGCATATAGAAGGGAGGTTGAAAAGCTGGCTGTCTGGTGCAGTCAAAACAACCTGGAGCTCAAAACAGTGGCGATGATTGTGGACTTCAGGAGGAACTCCCCATCATTCCCTCACCCACTCCCCAACCATCCTGGACAGCACTGTGGCCACTGTGGAGTTCTTCAGGTTCACAGGATCTGAAGTGGGCTACCCATATAGATTCCATCGTGAAAAAGGCCCAGCAGAGGCTGTACTTCCTTCACCAACTGAAGAAGTTCAATCTGCCACAGGAGCTGCTGACCCAGTTCTACTCAGCTGTCATTGAATCTATTGTATGCAATTCAATAACTGTCTGGTTTGGTTCAGCTACCAAATTGGACATAAGCAGAATACAACAGACAGTCCAGACTGCTGAGAGGATTATTGGTGTTACTCTGCCCTCCCTCCAGGATCTGTACTCCTCCAGAATGAAGAAACAGTCAGGAAAAATAATCTCAGACCCCACTCACCCTGGCCGCAACCTCTTTGAACTGCTGCTCTCTGGCCAGCACTACAGAGCACTGAGCACCAAAACATCCAGACACAGGAGCAGCTTTTTCTCACAGGCCATCTACCTCATAAACAGTTAACTGCCTCCAAAGACCCTCCTAGTGCATTTTTCCCACTGTGAATTGACCTTTATGTGCAATTGTAAATTCACTCCTATTTATCTTATTACCTGTATATTCCCCCACCTTCTTTACCCCTTGCATAACTGCACATAGCATCTGTATCATGTCTATTCTGACTTAAGCTTATCATGTCTTTTTTCTTTATTTATTTTGTTATGGTGAGTCTTGCTGTCATATTTGTTTATGCACTGGAAGCTTCACTTACCAATTCAAATTCCTTGTGTGTGTGTGAACACACTTGGCAATAAAGCTCATGCTGATTCAGATTATGACATAACCCACATAGCAAATTTTTCTGGCCCAGTTCTGGTCCACACAACCAATTCTCCCTCGGCCCACATACTGCAAAGAATGATGGCCCATGGACCACCCAGATTCGGTTTACAAACAAGGGCCACACAAATGTCAGTCGATTAAAAGCCCATACATGGCCCTGCACTGGGCCAGAACAAGTTTCAATACTGGAATTCCAGTCTTAAGTATATCAATACCAGCCTGTAACCAGAAACCCCAAAACTGAGCCACAGCCCGGCCAAAGCTTGCCCAAATTATGTAAACAAATGTCACAAGAAAGCCCGTTTTGTGGTGGCAGTGGTACATCAGTGGTTAAGATATTGGACTATTGCTCTGAGGGTCATGAGTACTGCCACGCAAACCTTAACTCTAAACTGCACATTTGTATAAATGAGATGGATAAAGGTGTCTACCAAGATCCATAAATGCAACCATTTTTTTACCATGAAAGTAAAAACAAAAACAATGACTGCTTTTTTGGGTGTGAAAGACACAAACAAGTTATTTTAGCTGTCAATTATATTGTTAAAAACACAGAGACAAGGGAATCCACATGCAGAACACAGACACAGGGATACAAGGTGAAAACCGGTTTTATTAAAGAACATAAGAGAGGCAATTTTAAGTGGTAGAGGACAGGATTTGAACTTGGGTCCACACCATGAAGGTCAAATGCTCAGCCAGTGCACCAAGTGGGAGGCAAGATGGCCAAGGTATATCAGGAAGTGAGCAAAAAGTGAGCAGATAGGCAGCGTGAGGAGAGGACCTGGAACACAAGGACATAAAAACATGCAACAAGTCTCTTGTGTCGGACAGCATCTGAATGAACTGACTTTCATTCATGTTTGATGCTAGGGTTAGGGTTAGTCATTTAATCATTTACACGTATGTCCATCGTAGAAATATAAATCAGCTTTTAGCATGTTTCAAATTGGAGGAGAAGTTGTCAACTGGTTTGCCTCTGAGAGACGAGTTATAAAATTGTGCAGTAGCCAGTGTATCCCATTGCTGTCAGAATTTAATGTCTTTGATTTTTCTACTTATGTTAATTAGATGCTGTCTGAAAGAACCCATTATCATCAAGGCAACAAATGCTGAAATTCAGACAGTGATGAAAAGGTGGCTGCAGCTTCAGACTATGATTGAGGACGGGAGAGGCACAACAAGCAGTAGCATGCTGTCATGATCTCCCCTTTAGACAGAGCTGCAGCCTGGTACGTGCGTGTACGAGCCAGGTGCGCAAGTGCTCAGCGAGCACGTGCTCTTTGAATGTTGATAACTGTGACATTGTTTACTATGGTCAACGTGGCGACCTCAGAACTCCAGCCAGAGTTCAACGTGGCGACCGCAGCCTCAGAGTTTCAGCCTGAGACCCATGAGGGGGCCTCAGCTCCAGAACTCCAGCATAAGGTCAAGTTCCTGCTAGACGTCAACGAGTTTCAGCCTGAGACCCATGAGGAGGTCTCAGCTCCAGAGCTTCAGCCAGAGGTCAATGTGGCAACCTCAGAGCTCCAGCCAGCGGTCAATGTGGCGATCTCAGCCTCAGTGTTTCAGCCTGAGACCCATGAGGGGGTCTCAGCTCCAGAACTCCAGCATAAGGTCAAGTTCCTGCCAGACATCAATAAGGTGACCTCCCAAGTCATGTACATGTCCCAGGTCGAAGAGACGGCCAACCCAAGCTCTGCTCACGTCAAGTTCCTGTTCCAGGTCGAAGAGATGACCTCCCAAGACACATTACTCTCCCAGGTCGAAGAGACGGCCAACCCAGGCTCTGCTCATGCCAAGTTCCTGTCCGAGGTCGAAGAGACGGCCAACCCAAGCTCTGCTCATGCCAAGTTCCTGACCCAGGTTGAAGAGACGGCCAACCCAGGCCCTGCTCATGCCAAGTTCCTGTCCCAGGTCGATGCTGAAGTCATTAACAACCAGGTTCTGCTCATGCATGAAGCTGAGGTCAGGAACAACCAAGCTCTGATCACACCGGAGTCTACTGATACAGACAACCAGGCTCTGCTCACGCTTGACACTGACGTCACGACCAACCAAATGAAGCTTACGTTCAAGTCTGCTAACATGAACGACCAAGTTCCGCTCACATCCGAGGCTGTTGACACGGATAACCAAGTTCTGCTCACGACCGAGTCTGTTGACACAGACAACCAAGTTCTGCTTACAACCGAGTCTATTGACATCTCAACAACTGCATGGTCCTGTAGGTTCATCCTATACAACATCAAGAAAATCAGACCCTACCTCATCGAACAGGCTACACAAATACTAGTCCAGGCTCTTGTTATCTCAAAACTGGACTACTGCAACTCACTACTCTCGGGCCTCCGGCCAGCTCCATCAAACCCTTTCAAATGATTCAGAATGCAGTAGCATGCCTCATCTTCAACCTGCTCAAGAGAACCCATGTCACACCCCTCTTCATCTCCCTCCACTGGCTACCTGTAGCCGCCTGCATCAAATTCAAGGCCTTGATGCTCACCTACAAGACCTTGTCTGGAACAGCACCCTCCTACCTCAACTCTCTCCTGAAGGCTTATGTTCCCTCACGCAATCTGCGATCAATCAACGACCGAAGCTTAGTAGTACCTACTCAGTGTGGATAAAGGTCCCTTTCAAGAACATTCAAATTAACTGTTCCTCAGTGGTGGAATGACCTTCCAACCTCAATCCGGACCGCAGAATCTCTCACCATCTTCAAAAAACAGCAAAAGACCCACCTCTTCCGTGAACAACTAACCAACCCATAAAAAATTTATATTTTTTTTAATTACTCTGGCACTTACACCTCTACTCTGCACACTTTGCTTCTTCTGGAACTCAATTAATGGATCTTGTATGGTAGCACTACTTGTATTGTTCTCTGCTTGATATATCGCTTTGCTTGTACTTTCTTATTTGTAAGTCGCTTTGGATAAAAGCGTCTGCTAAATGAATAAATGTAAATGTAAATGTAAATGTTGACACGGACAACCAAGCTCTGCTCACGCCCAAGTCTGCTGACACGACCAACCACGTTCTGCTCACACCTGAGTCTGTTAACACAGCCAATCAAGTTCAGCCTGTAGAGTTGATGGAGGACGACGCTCCACTTTCCTGCTCCACTGAGGATGTAGTTCTGCTTTCCTGTTCCACTTAGGATGCCGGTCTGCTTTTCTGTTCCACTGAGGATGTCACTCTGCTTACCTGTTTCGCTAAGGACATGGCTTTACTTTCTTGCTCAGTCTCCTGGTTCAGCTAGGGACACTTTGCCCAGGGGGCCAGGACCGCCAATGGAGAGGAGTGTTTTCTGGTGCTCCAGGAGGAGCACCCTTGGGGGGGGTTATGTCACGATCTCCCCTTTAGACAGAGCTGCAGCCTGCCATGTGCTTTGAGTGCCGGAGGGCATGCGCGTGCTCTTCGAATGTTGATAACTGTGACATTGTTTACTATGGACACGTGCGTTTGTTTTGTTTCTCTTCTGTCTCCTCCCTGTTCTGTCATTGGTTGTTGTTCGAGGGTGTTACTTCATTGTTTTCAGCTGTCAGCACTTAACCATGATTATGTTTGCTTTATATACCGCATGCCTCCCAGTAAACGGCACGGAGTATTACATTAGATTAGTTAAGTTACGTACATTGATAGATAGTTTAGTTTATACCACGCTGTTGTTCCCCGCCTCTCGTTTCTCTGTCCACGTTTCATGTTTAGTGTTTTGACCTCGTTTATTGTGACCTCGTTTTGGATTCTTGCTTAGCCCAGTATATGCCTGTTTGCCGATCACCTGACCAATTGACTGTTTTTGACTACGCCTCTGTTTCACGATCTACCTCCCTCCTTTAACGTCTTTACCTGCAGATGCTTCCGTATTCAATTCCCTTACATCTCGGGACGTGACCATTGATATATACAGACACATTACATGTGAAAAATAATCTGTTCTACATGTTAAATTCATGTTTTTGTGTATGCATTGTTGTTAAAAGTTAATGTTTAATGTAATTCTTGAAATTTGATGGGGTACAAAATATTTTTGTATAGTTTTCTGAGTTGAACTTAAAAATAAAAATTAAAAATCACTAATTTAAATCGCCTTATTGTTGTTAGTTTATTTGAATATGACAATTTTTAATGAATGAATTATGAATTATTCACAATAGTGCATGGGCCAGATCTGGCCCACATCCATTAGTTCTGCTCAGTTTACAGTGTGTGGGCCACATCTGGGCCGAGTACCCAGGCGTATACTGGGCCATAACTAAAGCAAGTATGTGACCCACAAGTGGGCCAGACAAATTTTGCTATCTGGGAACACATGAATTACAGTTATGAAAAACAGTCAAATGTTGCAAATCTTTTTTTTTATTTAATTTATGCTTGTAATCTTATGTACACTTTCACAAATCTTAAACCACACATGCAAATCTTTTTGCCATCATTTTAACTTCATACTGCTACCTGTAACTCACATTTCTAAGCTGAATAGGAAGCCAAACACTGTCAAAACTGCGCCTCCCATCAAACCACGTAGCGTGACTGTTAGTGCGAAAAAAAATGAACACCTAACACTAGGTGCATATCTACAGTAAATAAAATATTGTCACTTACCTGCAGCAATATCGTTCAAGACAGAAAGAAACTTCACCTTTAGTGAGAACCAAAGCTGTTGGTGAGAACAGCCTAATTCAATCAGAAGTTTTCACGTGACCCTTCGTCCACCAATCAGATCATTTTGATATTTTTTGGTGGTGGTTAACGTAAAAAAAATGTCCAGACAGTAGGGTGACCAGACGTCCTGCTTTTTCGCAACTTGATATGATGTCCTGCATTTTGATTTGAAATAAAGAGTTAACTCAGATTTAAACAGACTAAGTGTGGAAGTGGGGGAGTGCTCGAGCGCCGTTTTACACGCCTGCGGGGAATTATACTTATGAATGTTCTGTGCTGCAGGGATGGGTGCCTCAAAAGGCAGAGAGAGCCAGCCAGCACAGAGCCATGTGTGTGTATAAAATAAAACCGCTGAAAGGTTCTTTCAAGCCTCCAGTTCCTCATTCCCTACCTGAATCTGGGAAAATGTTACACTAAGGTTTTAGTCATTTTTTCTCTCATGTTTCTACAGTAATATTTCAGTAAGTTATAAACTGAAATAGATTGAAAACGTCTGGGTTATGCATGTAACCCTGTTTCCTGAGAAGGGAACGAGATGTTGCATGAGCTCCATGCTGTGGGAAGCGCCGTCGCACGTGACCAGTATCTGAAGCTTGTGTAACATCATACCTATTTATAGGCCTGCCGTGATCAGGTGACATGGCAATTAAGCGCAACACGTGATATAAACAGCACCTGTAAACCACACCGTCATCCTCTATTATCTGAAGTGAAGACACAATTCACAGGCATGCCCCAGTATGACAAAGCTATGCTTTTTTCTTCTCAAGGAACAGGGTTACACACGTAAACCAGATGTTCCCTTTCAAACGGAACTCGTTGCATGAGTTCCACGGTGTGGGAACGACAATACCTACTCTGTCATACTGAGGGTATGGCCTGTATGAAAAAATCAGAGCCCGAGGGTCAATGCAAGACACTCGAGCCCGGGGTGGAATGTATATCCAGGCTGTAATATCGAATGAACGCATGTGGCGTACACCACCCCGCCGCAGCACACACATCCTGTAAGGATACCTTGTTGGACAAAGCCTTTGAGGAGGCGACTCCCCTAGTGGAATGAGCCCTTATGCCCAGAGGTGTAGCAAGACCACGCACCTCATAAGCAATAGAGATTGCTTCCACTATCCAATTAGAGATGTGCTGCTCGACACAGCATCACCTCTACTGTCGCCACCAAAGCAGACCAGCAGTTGCTCAGACTTACGCCACTGGCCAGAGCGGTGGATGTAAGTACAGAGAGCCCTTACTGGACACAGCAGGTGCATTCTCTCTTGTTCCGGTGTGAGGAAAGGAGCAGGGCAGAAAGCCTGCAACACCACAGGCTGGGCAGCAGAAATAGGCACTTTAGGAATATAATCAAGGCAGGAATGGGCAACAAGGCAGGAATGGGCAACAAGGAATCAAGGCAAAGTCAAGGCAGGAATGGGCAACAGAGAGAGCTTGTAGATCTCCTACTCATTTGAGAGATGCCAAGTGAGTCAGAAGCTTCTCTGAGGTTGACTCTAAGGGCTCAAATGGGGTACCTGACAGACCTTCCAGGAACACAGAAAGGTCCCAGGAAGGTATGCATGGCCTGCAGATGGGTCTCAGCCACCTGACACCACACATAAACCTTGAAGTTAGAGGATGTTGTCCCACAGAGCCTCCATCAATAGGTGTGTGGCTGGCCAAAATGGTGGCCACATAGACCCTAATTGTTGAAGGAGCCAACCCTGCACAGAAACGTTCCTATAAGAACTCCAGGGCTGTAACTATTGCGCAGTTCACTGGGTCTAGCTGACGTTCCTCACACTATGAGACAAAAAGTCACCACTTGAGCACATACAATTTCATCGTGGACGGTGTTCTAGCATTCAACCTTGGCTTTATCCACAGTTTCCATAGTTCTGGCCGAGGGTGATAAATCAGCCGTCTGGCTTGAGACAGTAGATCCCTGCGGATGGGAATCTCCCAAGACCTGGTAACCCTTTTCTATGGTAGACAGAACCCATGAAGAAACATTTGGCAGTAGTTTCCACGGTGCTAGATGGTCTTTTAGTGACGTTAACTATTCCACATTCTGTTGGAAGGAAAGCATCAGATTTTCGTTGCCCTGTGACAGCTCGCTGACCAGAGAACACTGAAAACTTGGGACAGCCTTGGCTAGGGGAGGCCCTACAATAGCACTGAAGGCTAACTGCCCTAACAACCTCATGTCCCCTGATACGTCCCTCCACGGCCCCTCAGGACCGCTCCTCCTTTGTCTGCTTGGCCTAGTAGCAGGCGGCGACTGTGGCTGCCCAGATCCCCTGGCTGTCTACAGGGGAAGGCGGGCTGCTGTACTCGACTTCTGTGTCTCCCTCACACTAGCGCAGGCACGGGCTCCACTCGACACAACAGGGAAGGAACTGGCTGAATGCCGCGTTATATCGAGATCACTCAGCAGGTCAGCTTGGTAGGCCTGCAACACTGCCATTGTATACAGTGACCCAAAAGCAAGACCCACGACAGCACAGGCCTTGCCCACCAATGCCGTGGTGGCCTTACATGGCTTGGATGGCAAACATGCATTTTCATTAATTTTATGAAAATGCATGTTTTGTTCAGGTTGAGTAACCTTATGGAAATTTCTTGAATTACATTTCTGAGATCTTAGCACATAAAACTAGTTCTTTTCAGATTATTTGTCCTTTTTCTTCTGGACATGGCTTATTTTCATTGACCCTATAAATCAGTAAATGTAAGATACATACTAATTCAAATAGTAACACATTTAAAAATCATGAAAAATGTGTGTGTGGGGGGGGGGAGAGCCTTGGCTTGTACATAGCAGGACTATAAATTCTTGTCCAGAATTGCAATCTGATTCTAATTGAAATCTGATCACTACAATGATCTGGGCCATACACCCCATCCAAAATCAGCCCAAATGTTGTTTGCCGTCACATTTGCAGTGCCATCACTGACACATTCAGCCCAAGACAGTCTGCTATGTTGGAATTAGTTACATAAAATAAAGCCCAAAACGAATTCTACAACACTGTGACTAAGACTCCAAGATAAGGCTGAGATAAGGCCAAGATAAGGCTTGACTGTAAGATTGTTACGTAACAATCTTACATAGATTGTAAGAATTCTTACAATCATCCTCAAATACAAGGCAAGTACTCACACAGAACATCCAGGAGGACAGATGAGTTGTGATCTCCGTGCTGGTTTTGAGCGCTACAGTAGTATAAACCACTGTGTGTAGAATCAGTGGTGTTCATGGTGAGATGGTTTCCGGTTCCTATCTGTTCTCCGTTCTCTCTGTACCAGGTGTAGTTCAGCACTGCTGGGTTTGCATCACTGCTGCATCTCAGAGACACTGAACTGCCCAAAAGCACTGAAGCAGATGGAGATGCTGATACTGACATGTTTCTCGGTCCATCTAAAGGAGGAAGAACAGGATTTACAAGACCACATAAATTATTAAAAGTGTAGTGAATGTTAATTGATTAATCAGCACTTACACAGAACATGTAGTATAAAAGAGCTCTGTGCTGATTTGTTCATGTTCTGGAGCTGGTAGGTGGCAGTGCAGGTGAAATTGAGTCCATGATGAAGGTGAGTAGCGTTGAAGTTCAGCTGAGAGGAGCTGAAGCTGGTCTTGTAGTTTTGTTCCTGTCTTCTCTCCTCAGGCAGGAAGTTCCATGTAAAAGTGGTTGGCTTTAAGAGACATGGAGGAGCTGGAGCAGAGCAAATGAGACTCACTGAAGTTCCCTCCACCAGCTCATTTTGGTCCTCCACCTTCCCCTGATCCTCCTTATACAGTGTTATTGAAGGGCTGATTGGAGAGTCTGAGATAAACACACAGTATCACATTAACAAACTAGTTGAGTTTATTAAAATGTGTTAATGCTCAGCCCATATTAATATGACCCATGTGACATAGCATTAGCAAAACTCCAGCACTGTACTCACACTGAACATCCAGGAGGATGGATGAGTTGTGATCTCCGTGCTGGTTTTGAGCTCTACAATAGTATAAACCACTGTGTGTACAATCAGCCCTGTTGATGGTGAGATGGTCTCCCGTTCCTATCTGCTCTCCATTCTCTCTGTACCAGGTGTAGTTCAGCACTGCTGGGTTTGCATCACTGCTGCATCTCAGAGACACTGAACTGCCCAAAAGCACTGAAGCAGATGGAGATGCTGATACTGACGTGTTTCTAGGACCATCTAAAGGAGGAAGAACAGGATTTACAAGACCACATAAATTATTAAAAGTGTAGTGAATGTTAAGTGATTAATCAGCACTTACACAGAACATGTAGTATAAAAGAGCTCTGTGCTGATTTGTTCATGTTCTGGAGCTGGTAGGTGGCAGTGCAGGTGAAATTGAGTCCACGATGAAGGTGAGTAGCAGTGAAGTTCAGCTGAGAGGAGCTGAAGCTGGTGTTGTGGTTCTGCTCCTGTCTTCTCTCCTCAGGCAGGAAGTTCCATGTAAAAGTGGGTGGCTTTAAGAGACATGGAGGAGCTGGAGCAGAGCAAATGAGACTCACTGAAGTTCCCTCCACCACCTCATTTTGGTCCTCCACCTTCCCCTGATCCTCCTTATGCAGTGTTATTAAGAGGCTGATTGGAGAGTCTGCGATAAACACACAGTATCACATTAACAAACTAGTTGAATTTATTAAAATGTGTTAATGCTCAGCCCATATTAATATGACCCATGTGACATAGCATTAGCAAAACTCCAGCACTGTACTCACACTGAACATCCAGGAGGACAGATGAGTTGTGATCTCCGTGCTGGTTTTGAGCTCTACAGTAGTATAAACCACTGTGTGTACATTCAGCCCTGTTGATGGTGAGATGCTTTCCAGTTCCTATCTGTTCTCCGTTCCCTCTGTACCAGGTGTAGTTCAGCACTGCTGGGTTTGCATCACTGCTGCAACTCAGAGACACTGAACTGCCCAAAAGCACTGAAGCAGATGGAGATGCTGAAACTGACGTGTTTCTAGGACCATCTAAAGGAGGAAGAACAGGATTTAGGAGACTCCAGGAATGATTAAAAGTGTAGTGAATGTTAAGTGATTAATCAGCACTTACAGAGAACATGTAGTATAAAAGAGCTCTGTGCTGATTTGTTGCTGTTCTGGAGCTGGTAGGTGGCAGTGCAGGTGAAATTGAGTCCATGATGAAGGTGAGTAGCGTTGAATTTCAGCTGAGAGGAGCTGAAGCTGGTGTTGTAGTTTTGTTCCTGTCTTCTCTCCTCAGGCAGGAAGTTCCATGTAAAAGTGGGTGGCTTTAAGAGACATGGAGGAGTTGGAGCAGAGCAAATGAGACTCACTGAAGTTCCCTCCACCACTTCATTTTGGTCCTCCACCTTCCCCTGATCCTCCTTATACAGTGTTATTGAAGGGCTGATTGGAGAGTCTGAGATAAACACACAGTATCACATTAACAAACTAGTTGAGTTTATTAAAATGTGTTAATGCTCAGCCCATATTAATATGACCCATGTGACATAGCATTAGCAAAGCTCCAGCACTGTACTCACACTGAACATCCAGGAGGATGGATGAGTTGTGATCTCCGTGCTGGTTTTGAGCTCTACAATAGTATAAACCACTGTGTGTACAATCAGCCCTATTGATGGTGAGATGGTCTCCCGTTCCTATCTGCTCTCCGTTCTCTCTGTACCAGGTGTAGTTCAGCACTGCTGGGTTTGCATCACTGCTGCATCTCAGAGACACTGAACTGCCCAAAAGCACTGAAGCAGATGGAGATGCTGATACTGATGTGTTTCTAGGACCATCTAAAGGAGGAAGAACAGGATTTACAAGACCACATAAATTATTAAAAGTGTAGTGAATGTTAAGTGATTAATCAGCACTTACACAGAACATGTAGTATAAAAGAGCTCTGTGCTGATTTGTTCATGTTCTGGAGCTGGTAGGTGGCAGTGCAGGTGAAATTGAGTCCATGATGAAGGTGAGTAGCGTTGAAGTTCAGCTGAGAGGAGCTGAAGCTGGTGTTGTGGTTCTGCTCCTGTCTTCTCTCCTCAGGCAGGAAGTTCCATGTAAAAGTGGTTGGCTTTAAGAGACATGGAGGAGCTGGAGCAGAGCAAATGAGACTCACTGAAGTTCCCTCCACCACCTCATTTTGGTCCTCCACCTTCCCCTGATCCTCCTTATGCAGTGTTATTAAGAGGCTGATTGGAGAGTCTGCAATAAACACACAGTATCACATTAACAAACTAGTTGAGTTTATTAAAATGTGTTAATGCTCAGCCCATATTAATATGACCCATGTGACATAGCATTAGCAAAGCTCCAGCACTGTACTCACACTGAACATCCAGGAGGATGGATGAGTTGTGATCTCCGTGCTGGTTTTGAGCTCTACAGTAGTATAAACCACTGTGTGTACATTCAGCCCTATTGATGGTGAGATGGTCTCCCGTTCCTATCTGCTCTCCGTTCTCTCTGTACCAGGTGTAGTTCAGCACTGCTGGGTTTGCATCACTGCTGCATCTCAGAGACACTGAACTGCCCAAAAGCACTGAAGCAGATGGAGATGCTGAAACTGACGTGTTTCTAGGACCATCTAAAGGAGGAAGAACAGGATTTAGGAGACTCCAGGAATGATTAAAAGTGTAGTGAATGTTAATTGATTAATCAGCACTTACACAGAACATGTAGTACAAAAGAGCTCTGTGTTGATTTGTTCCTGTTCTGGAGCTGGTAGGTGGCAGTGCAGGTGAAATTGAGTCCATGATGAAGGTGAGTAGCGTTGAAGTTCAGCTGAGAGGAGCTGAAGCTGGTGTTGTAGTTTTGTTCCTGTCTTCTCTCCTCAGGCAGGAAGTTCCATGTAAAAGTGGGTGGCTTTAAGAGACATGGAGGAGTTGGAGCAGAGCAAATGAGACTCACTG
Organism: Ictalurus furcatus; assembly: GCF_023375685.1. Classification (NCBI taxonomy): domain Eukaryota; kingdom Metazoa; phylum Chordata; class Actinopteri; order Siluriformes; family Ictaluridae; genus Ictalurus; species Ictalurus furcatus. The sequence goes on from NC_071273.1 coordinate 26,570,506, forward strand.
AAGTTCCCTCCACCACTTCATTTTGGTCCTCCACCTTCCCCTGATCCTCCTTATACAGTGTTATTGAAGGGCTGATTGGAGAGTCTGAGATAAACACACAGTATCACATTAACAAACTAGTTGAGTTTATTAAATTGTGTTAATGCTCAGCCCATATTAATATGACCCATGTGACATAGCATTAGCAAAGCTCCAGCACTGTACTCACACTGAACATCCAGGAGGATGGATGAGTTGTGATCTCCGTGCTGGTTTTGAGCTCTACAGTAGTATAAACCACTGTGTGTACAATCAGCCCTATTGATGGTGAGATGGTCTCCCGTTCCTATCTGCTCTCCGTTCTCTCTGTACCAGGTGTAGTTCAGCACTGCTGGGTTTGCATCACTGCTGCATCTCAGAGACACTGAACTGCCCAAAAGCACTGAAGCAGATGGAGATGCTGATACTGACGTGTTTCTAGGACCATCTAAAGGAGGAAGAACAGGATTTACAAGACCACATAAATTATTAAAAGTGTAGTGAATGTTAAGTGATTAATCAGCACTTACACAGAACATGTAGTATAAAAGAGCTCTGTGCTGATTTGTTCATGTTCTGGAGCTGGTAGGTGGCAGTGCAGGTGAAATTGAGTCCACGATGAAGGTGAGTAGCAGTGAAGTTCAGCTGAGAGGAGCTGAAGCTGGTGTTGTGGTTCTGCTCTTGTCTTCTCTCCTCAGGCAGGAAGTTCCATGTAAAAGTGGGTGGCTTTAAGAGACATGGAGGAGCTGGAGCAGAGCAAATGAGACTCACTGAAGTTCCCTCCACCACCTCATTTTGGTCCTCCACCTTCCCCTGATCCTCCTTATGCAGTGTTATTAAGAGGCTGATTGGAGAGTCTGCGATAAACACACAGTATCACATTAACAAACTAGTTGAGTTTATTAAAATGTGTTAATGCTCAGCCCATATTAATATGACCCATGTGACATAGCATTAGCAAAGCTCCAGCACTGTACTCACACTGAACATCCAGGAGGACAGATGAGTTGTGATCTCCGTGCTGGTTTTGAGCTCTACAGTAGTATAAACCACTGTGTGTACATTCAGCCCTATTGATGGTGAGATGCTTTCCAGTTCCTATCTGTTCTCCGTTCCCTCTGTACCAGGTGTAGTTCAGCACTGCTGGGTTTGCATCACTGCTGCATCTCAGAGACACTGAACTGCCCAAAAGCACTGAAGCAGATGGAGATGCTGAAACTGACGTGTTTCTAGGACCATCTAAAGGAGGAAGAACAGGATTTAGGAGACTCCAGGAATGATTAAAAGTGTAGTGAATGTTAAGTGATTAATCAGCACTTACAGAGAACATGTAGTACAAAAGAGCTCTGTGTTGATTTGTTGCTGTTCTGGAGCTGGTAGGTGGCACTGCAGGTGAAATTGAGTCCATGATGAAGGTGAGTAACGTTGAAGTTCAGCTGAGAGGAGCTGAAGCTGGTCTTGTAGTTTTGTTCCTGTCTTCTCTCCTCAGGCAGGAAGTTCCATGTAAAAGTGGGTGGCTTTAAGAGACATGGAGTAGCTGGAGCAGAGCAAATGAGACTCACTGAAGTTCCCTCCACCACCTCATTTTGGTCCTCCACCTTCCCCTGATCCTCCTTATACAGTGTTATTGAAGGGCTGATTGGAGAGTCTGAGATAAACACACAGTATCACATTAACAAACTAGTTGAGTTTATTAAATTGTGTTAATGCTCAGCCCATATTAATATGACCCATGTGACATAGCATTAGCAAAACTCCAGCACTGTACTCACACTGAACATCCAGGAGGATGGATGAGTTGTGATCTCCGTGCTGGTTTTGAGCTCTACAGTAGTATAAACCACTGTGTGTACATTCAGCCCTATTGATGGTGAGATGGTCTCCCGTTCCTATCTGTTCTCTGTTCTCTCTGTACCAGGTGTAGTTCAGCACTGCTGGGTTTGCATCACTGCTGCAACTCAGAGACACTGAACTGCCCAAAAGCACTGAAGCAGATGGAGATGCTGAAACTGACGTGTTTCTAGGACCATCTAAAGGAGGAAGAACAGGATTTAGGAGACTCCAGGAATGATTAAAAGTGTAGTGAATGTTAAGTGATTAATCAGCACTTACACAGAACATGTAGTACAAAAGAGCTCTGTGTTGATTTGTTGCTGTTCTGGAGCTGGTAGGTGGCAGTGCAGGTGAAATTGAGTCCATGATGAAGGTGAGTAACGTTGAAGTTCAGCTGAGAGGAGCTGAAGCTGGTGTTGTGGTTCTGCTCCTGTCTTCTCTCCTCCGGCAGGAAGTTCCATGTAAAAGTGGGTGGCTTTAAGAGACATGGAGGAGCTGGAGCAGAGCAAATGAGACTCACTGAAGTTCCCTCCACCACCTCATTTTGGTCCTCCACCTCCCCCTGATCCTCCTTATACAGTGTTATTGAGGGAGTGATTGGAGAGTCTGAGATAAACACACAGTCTCACATTAACAAACTAGTTGAGTTTATTAAAATGTTTTAGTGCTCAGCCCATGTTAATATGACCCATGTGACATAGCATTAGCAAAGCTCCAGCACTGTACTCACACTGAACATCCAGGAGGATGGATGAGTTGTGATCTCCATGCTGGTTTTGAGCTCTACAGTAGTATAAACCACTGTGTGTACAATCAGCCCTATTGATGGTGAGATGGTTTCCAGTTCCTATCTGTTCTCCGTTCTCTCTGTACCAGGTGTAGTTCAGCACTGCTGGGTTTGCATCACTGCTGCATCTCAGAGACACTGAACTGCCCAAAAGCACTGAAGCAGATGGAGATGCTGATACTGATGTGTTTCTAGGACCATCTAAAGGAGGAAGAACAGGATTTAGGAGACTCCATGAATCATTAAAAGTGTAGTGAATGTGAAGTGATTAATCAGCACTTACACAGAACATGTAGTATTAAAGAGCTCTGTGCTGATTTGGTGATCTTGTTCTGGAACTGGTAGGTGGCAGTGCAGCTGAAAGTGAATCCATGATGAAGGTGAGTAACGTTGAAGTTCAGCTGAGAGGAGCTGAATCTGATGTTGTGTTTCTGCTCTTGTCTTCTCTCCTCAGCCAGGAAGTTCCATGTAAAAGTGGGTGGCTTTAAGAGACATGGAGGAGCTGGAGCAGAGCAAATGAGACTCACTGAAGTTCCCTCCACCAGCTCATTTTGGTCCTCCACCTCCCCCTGATCCTCCTTATACAGTGTTATTGAGGGTGTGATTGGAGAAGCTGAGATAAACACACAGTATCACATTAGAGATGAGTTTTAAATGTGTTCCAGTGCATCATTAGTGTAATTACAGCTACACTGTACACACACACTGCTGCAGATCTCACCTCCCACTCTTACAGATACTGCTGAAGATCTTACAGACTCTGATGAAGAAGGATAAGTGTATTTCAGTCTTCCTGAAGTTTGTATTCTAAAGTAATAATCTCCACGGTCACTCTGTCTGATGTTGTAGAAGATGGTGGTGCAGTTCTTCATGCGGAGGTCTCCTATAAGTTTCCCTTCAATCTTGTTCTCTTCAGTTACTTTAGAGTTAAAGACTCTGTTATCGTCACCATGAGTGCCGTCTTTTAACCAGATTCCTGTAGGATCTGTCTGGAGGTCTCCATCAAATTGTTCTTCAATCTCAAATCTGCAGGGTATGAGAACACAGAGTCCTCTCACAGCTTCTACACTCTCTGGTAGACTGATGGAGAATTCTCTACACAAAACACCTGCAAACACACACACACACACACACACCACACACACACACACACACACACCACAAAATCATTAGTACAGTAAGACACAAAACAAAATCAAATTCACTACTGTAACACAAGCAACACAAAACTACCACTATACTAGTTATGCTACAGAATCACACACTAATAAACAAAGCACTCAGTTCCTGCCATTATCAGTTCACAAATTAAAATCAACTTTCCCACAAACCTTGAAATAGAGAATAAATGATGACAAGTTTCTCTGCTGATTTCATTTTTATGTTCATGAAAGATCACCTGGAGAAGAACCATAATGAGAAATGATCTCAGTTAGATGGAAAAGTACATGCAAACAACAACACGATTAGTACAAATGTTTCAACATACTGTAGGTTAATGTGTGTATGATGTCATTTATTGATACTGATTAAAAGGGAAGTTTAAGATAAACTCTAATTACAGTTCTTTTAGTTATTTTGTTGTGGGTGTGGCCAATTTAACAACTTACCTGTTAACAATGTGTATGCAGATGATTACATATTCACTTTATTGTTCACTCTTATTCACATATAAAAATATTCAATGGCATCAGAAGTACAACTCATTTTGTATAAACATGTGACACTATCACTATGATTTCTGTGGAGTTTTACATGGAGAAACACTTAGGCTCGGTATTTAAAAAATTAGCACATGATTTCACAGGATACTTCACTCACTCATTTCCTGTTCACACCCCATACACACATACATACATAATACCGTATAATGATTGGATTGTACTGTAGATTCTACCTAATGCACTACATTTCTAATTTTTTGATATTACCACAGGAACAGAATCATGTTAATTTTTGTATGTTGGAAATTAACTACTTTCATGTAGCATCACTTTTAGGGCTTAAACATTCGTTAAAAATAATGTCATTATATATTGGATACATCTGATAAAAGGTACAATAAAGTATGCCATACATTACATTGCATGTACTCAGACTTTTATCTGTTTTTTCATAAATTTTACAGAAACTATTTACTGTAGGTGATTGAAAATCAAACTTGGGATCTTAAAATTTACAATTTTATTGTATTTTATTGTTATGTTGAGTACGTAAATATTAATAACATTAATTCTAACCACTCTAAATGTTACTGTCATGATCTTTGTAGCTAACACTAGTTAAGTCTTAACTTCAGCTTAGACTAAGGTTAGAATTTAATACTATGAGATGTGAGAGGTAAATCCTAACAAATGACAGTAAATACATCCATTTCTGAATAAAAAGAGTATGTAACACAGGGAGCATATGTCTATCATTATATAATTATTCTATATTAAACTGGAGGTATATATATACATTTATTCATGTAATGTTCAAACTTGGATATTAGCATCGATAACTGTTGTAAATGGCATTTATATTTTAGTTATAAAGAAATTACATCTTCAGCTTGTGACATGTACACAAGGTATTTTTAACTAAATAATATTCAACTGTCAAAGTATCTTTGTGTATAAAATAACTTGTAATACACGTACTAAACCCGTCACCATACTGCAATTTAAAGTGCAATGGAATTAAGCAGACAAAAAATACCCAGTCGTTCTACCTTATTTAAAATCTAATTATACTAGCTTGCTTTGCTATGACGCAGTGCCATACTGTGTTTATTGGTATCCAGGCTAAACACTGTCAACTTTCAACCACAAAAAGTTAAATTTTCACGTGTGAAACAGCCAATCCTGCAACAACCTTACTTCAACTTTCACACCAGCCACAAGATTTCATTACACAGCTTCAAAACATTCATTTTCAGCTGAATCAGCTGAAATGTTTACAAAATTATATCTTTAAATACTGAAAATAATTTAGCTGTAGGTTTCATTTAACTTCACACAGTGCACACCATGAATCAATTAGTTTTATACAAATTATTACCAGGCTATTACAAGGTTATTTTGGATCAGAATTCATAACACCTAGAAAATACTTTTGATTTAATATGTTAAATATTTAGGACTACCCTGCATGAATACCATAGCAACCACTAAGAATAGCAACCACTTAACAACCACCTAGAATACCAACCGCCTGGGATACTATAGAAACCACCGAGGCAACAACCTGGAATGGTAAATGGTCTGCACTTATATAGCACTTTTTTAACCTTAGTGGTTAACCTTCAACCTCAAAGCACTTTACACTGGTTCTCATTCACCCATTCACACACACCAATGGAATCAGAGCTGCCATGCAAGGCTTGCCATCGGGAGCAACTTGGGGTTCAGTGGAGTCATGTGGGCCGGGAATCGAACCGCCAACCCTACGATAACCCGCTCTACCACCTGAGCCACAGCCGCCCTATCATGAATACCATAACAACTACCAGGCAACACCCTAGCAACCATGTGGAATGACATAGTAACTGCCTAGCAACACCCTACAAACCACCTGGGATACCACAGCAACCAAATCGCAACACCATAGCAACAAAGCAAAAACCCTAGCAAAACTCTACCATAGAATATATCAATCAATATATTGATACCATACGAATCCCCATAGCCACATGTACATCTTTAAAAATGTTTGATCTTTTAATGTTTTTTTACATTTTAATGTTTAACATTTAACATTTTAACCTTATAGCAAGCTCTCTCCTGCCGACACTGTTTGTTCTTGAAATTTAATCTCAAGTTAATAATAATTATTATTAGTTAGTAATTACCAATTATTATCAGCCTTATTAAATCAGTATGGGTGGGGCATCACAGTAATCTCTGGCCAGTATTTTGTGCTTCAAGAGTAAAAAATCTAAAATTCTAACAAATGTATATGCAACAAAATGCAAAATTTAACATGTAAAATATTCTAATTAGACAATTTTTATAATTTAAAAAATTATTTAACATGTTTTTAAGAAGTTTTGTCTGTAAAGTTGAAACCTGAATATATTACTGCACATTCTAATAATATCTTCTGTTAGCCTTGTACAATCCCTTTCCTCTGTTTAGTAAATTTCAGGATGTATTTATTGATGGAGACTTCAAAGCACTTCTGTAAGTTAGAATGAGATTTATTTCTTTTCAATAAATAAATAAGTAAATAAATGAATACATCCAATATTACCTGAGATGCTCATCAGGAACAGTAAATATTGGAAAACAAAGCTCAGGAGAAATGAATAGTGGACTGCAGGAAGAGCTACACAACAGGAAAAGAAGCCACAAGATGCCGAGCTGTGAGTGCTGTGTGGGACTGTGGTGAGTTTCGTTTTGCTTTCTTCTCTTCTGCTTCCAGCATGGGTGACAGCTCAAATGGAATTTAATAGGAATCAGATTTGAGTCAGGGATATGAAACTGTAGGACTTAAACAGAAGGGAGGAAGTGAAGAGAGTGGCACACATGCCTATAAAAACCAGGGAAGTAAGAAAAGAAAGTGTCAGCAGACTAATATTAGAGCACACAAAAATGCATGTCATAACAATTAAAAATAATATTATAATTTGAGGAACAAGTGGGGAAAACACTTACATGCAGTAGTGCTGTCTAAAGCAATTAAACACCAGATAGATAGATAGATAGATAGATGGTGGTGATTCTATGTATGCACTGTATGCGTGTATGTATATATATAATATTAAATTCAGTCCACAGTTATTCATTCATTCTGAAAGCTGGGTGCATGCCCCGCTGGAAGGAGATGTTGTGGAGCCTGATGGCAGCTGGTAGAAATTACCCTCAATAGTGTTTTTCAATCCTGCTCTACACATTTTATGTCTCCTTTATTTAACACACCTGATTCAGATATCAGCTCATTAGGAGAGAGATTCATGAACTAGGCTGAGTGTCAGATATTTACATTTACATTTATTCATTTAGCAGACGCTTTTATCCAAAGCGACTTACAAATGAGAAAATACAAGCAAAAACATGAGATAGACAGATAGATATACTTTATTTACTCTGCAATTGTTAAAAAGTATTGGAACTAACAGAGGATGCTTTCGATCCATTGACCAATGGGTTATGGGCCCAGCATACTTCCACTGCGCCACTCTCCTTCCGATATGAGAGACATGCAAGATGTGCTAAATGTGCTCACGGGAAAAAGTGCCATGGAGTGGATGAGCATGTTGATGATAGTTCTGATGATAGAATGCTGAGGATAGTTCCAGTTTTGCTACCATTCTCTTCTCTGTAATTGTTTCCAATGAGCCTAATGTTAGTCCTGTGATGGAGTTAGCTTTTCTGATCAGTTTATTGAGGTGCTTGCCATCTTCTGCTTTGATGCTGTTCCTCCATCATACCACACCATAGAAAAGAATGCCAGCCACAACTGACTGATAGAACAGTCCTAATAGTCTGCCGCAAAATTAAAGGACCTGAGCTTTCTTAGGAAGAAGAGCCTGCTCTAGCCTTTACTTTATAGTGTGTTGGTGGTGTCTGTCCAGTACAGTCTGCAGTTCAGGTAGACTCCAAGGTGTAGAACTGCGCCAAATACACCTCATCCCCCTGGATGGTTACCAGTCTTACAGGGTCTTTAACATGCTGAAAGTCCACCACCAGTTCCTTTGCCTTCCTGATGTTAAGCTGTAGTTGTTTTGTGTGCGCCACAAGACAAAGTTCTCCACCAATTTCTTGCACTCTTATTAAGGTCCATTGTGAATACACTTCACAATGGAGAAGTCATCAATCAGAGAACCTCAGCAGGTGGCATGAGCTAGTGTTGTACTGGACATCTGATGTTGTACTGGACATCTGATCTCATAAACTGTGGCCTGTTGGTCAGGTAGTACATAATCCAGCTGACTGTAGATGTATCAATGTTCATCACCCTAAGTTTGTTCCTCAGTCAAGCAGGCAGGACGGTATTAAAATTGTACAACACTGTAGGTCCAAATTTGACCAGGTGTGCATGGGCTCTGTTTAGCATTTAGATCAGAGCATCACTGATACTTAAAAATGCCTGGTAGGCAAACTGCAGGTGGTCCTGTTGTACCATGACCAGTGGCCAGAGCTGTTTCAGGACTAGTCTCTCAATGGACGTCATGATGTGTGAGGTGAGTGTAATGGGTCTGTAGGCCTTAAGACTGCCACCATGTGGTTCTCAGCCTGTTTGTAGCCAGTGATGGGTCTCATTCCACTCCACACTTCCACACGTTGTTCTGCTGCAGCTTGCACTCTAGCTTGTCCCTGTAGCTGTCTTTCACTTTTGAAGTTGTTTTAAGCTCTGAGTGGACTTGCTTTATCTAGAGAGGTGTCATGGTCCGGGCCCAAGCTCCTGTGTTTCCCGGGTTTTTCCCCTTCCTCAGGTTTCCAGTGTTTTCTCTCCCTCTTGTATCTGAACACACCTGTTTCTCATCTACTTACCTAATGAGCAGTGTATTTAAACCCCAGTTCTTCAGTCACTCATCACCAGATGGTTCCAGCTTCCAGTGCAGTAACACGTCTGGCCTACTCACATTTATTTTCCATATTTGTTGTCCAGTGATTCCCCATCGCATAATCCTGTCTCTCTCTGTGTTTTCCTTGTGCTTCAGGTCTACAGCTCACTCAGACTGCCAAGCCCTGCTTTGCCTTCCCCGTGGCTCCTGATTCAGCACTCGACTCTCACACCACCAACCTGAGTTCAAGCTCACTCATGCTCTTCTTCGCTCTCCTGCATTGACTGAGCAACTGATTTACACAGTGCCAATCCGAGGTCAAATCCTGGCCTCAGCCACATCTCTCTCCCACATAATCCTACATACCCCAACGTTCAGTAAAACCCGGTTAACCTCAATCCTTGAGTCTGTGTTCTGCTTCTGGATCCCCTTGTTCCTGTCGAGGCGGTGCCCAGCTCATGTGTGTGGAGGGCGTGGTGAGGCCGGGGAGCATCATCTTTGGCGGCAGCCTCTGTGTGAGAGAGAGAAAGATGGGTTACCAGACTGGAGAACTGGAGAGTGTGTCTATGGGAGAGGCTATCTGCATTCCTGTGGTGGACTCCCACCTGGTGTTTCACCTGGAAGTAGAAGTCCCGCAAAGAGAGGAACCACCTGGTCACCATGGCATTCGAGTCCTTGGCCCAGGCTATCCAATGCAGGGGCTCGTGGTCAGTGATGAGAGTGAAGTGGCACCCAGCCAGGTAGTACCTGAGCTCTTCTTTGGCCCACTTCACTGGCAGGGCTTCCCTCTCCACGGCGGCATACTTCCTCTCAGTGGGGGTTAGCTTCCTGCTGACGTACAAGACCAGGTGCTCCTCTCCATCAAACATCTGGGACAGGACTACCCCTAGCCCTGTCTTGAGGCATCCATGTAGACCATGAATTGCAGGTCAAAGTCAGGGGTTACTGAGGACTGGGGAGCTGGTGAGAGTCCTTTTGAGGGCCTGGAATGCTGGTCCGCCTCATCTGTCCTCAGCAACCAGTCCAATTGGCCCTTCTTGATGAGATCTGAGAGGGCACAAACCATCAGTAGTACCCTGCCAGCCCCATTAATGCACATGCGTGTTTTTTGGATGTAGGCCGGGGATAGTCTTTCAGTGCTTCTATTTGTTCTCCTGGGGTTTCAGCAGACGCTGACCGATGTGGTACCCCAGGTACTGTGTTGCCAGCAGACCCAGGTGGCACTTCCTTGGGTTTGCAGTCAGCCCGGCTTTCCGGAGGCTCCCGAGTACCCCCAGGGGTGGTGGAGGTGGTCTGCCCAGGTGGATGAGTGAATGTTGACATTGTTCAGGTAGGTGGCTGTGAATGGCCAGTGCAGCCTCAGGACGATGTCCATCAGACGTTAGAAGTTTGCTGGAGCACCATGCAGGCTGAAGTTGACAAGCTGGTACTGCCAGTGGCCACTGGCAGTACTGAAGGCGGTCTTGGCCTTTGCATCCAGGGATAGGACAACTTGCCAGTATTCCTTGGTTAAGTCAAGGGTGGATATAAATTGGGCTCTTTCCAAGAATTCCACCTGCTCGTCGACTACAGGAAAGGGGTAGCTGTGGAAGACGGAGACTGTGTCCATCCTCTGGAAGTCATTACACAGACGGAGGCTGCCGTCTGGCTTTGGAACCACCATGATGAGTCTGGACCAAGGGCTGGCGGACCACTTGATGATCCCATCATGAAGCATCCGGCTAACCTCCTCCTCAATAGTGGATGATTGGCATTACCCTGTCGATCTGCTCCTGCATATCCTGGACATATTCGACTAGGAGCAGAACGGGGAGGGTTGTTGTTCCCATGCTTCCTGTGCCACATCCAGCAGTTCTCGGTGTCACCGTCCAAAGAGGAGCTCGAAAGGGGTGAAGCTGGCAGAGGCCTGAGGGATTTCTCAGATGTACTTTCACATCTACCACTCACCTCAGCATCCGCTTGAGCATTTGGTTGAACCTTGTGACGAGGCTGTCCATCCAAGGGTGGTAGACAGAGGTCCTCAAGTGTCTCATCTGCAACAGCCGACACAGAGCTCCATTAGCTCAGACATAAAAGGCATACCTTGGTCTGTTAGAAGGTCCTTGGGGACCTCAACACGGTTGAACAGCAGCATGAGTTCCCTCGCGATGTTTCAGAAGATGGCTTTCCACAGAGGGACCACCTCAGGGTATCTGGTGGTGTACTCCAGGATCACCAGGATGTACTCTTTGGCCGGGACAGATTTTGGGAGCGGCCCTACAGGTCCATGCCTATCCACTGAAAGGGGACACAGATGATGGGGAGTGGGATGAGGGGCGCTGGGGGGTTTCTGGGGTTCAGTGCACTGACACCGAGGACACTGCCTACAGAAGGCCCCAGACTTCTGCGTCCATACCGGGCCAGAGGATCCTGTCGCGCAGTTTTTCCAGGGTGCTTCAGGGATCCAGGTGTCTGCCCTGTGGGTGTGCGTGGGTCAGGTGCATACAGAGCCAAGTTTTGGAGCGGGGGATCACCAGCAGATCACAAACCTGGCCTTAAACATTCAGTCAGATCCAGAAGTATTTGGACAGTGACAGCTTTTGTAATTTTGCCTCTGTACACCACCCCAATGTATACAAGCAATCAAGCAATCAATATGCGAATCAAGATATTTTCTTTAAAAGAAAAGTGCTGTGTGGGAGAGAGTCCAGTTTCTTTTTGCTTTTTGCTCTTGTGTTTCCAGCTTGGGTGACAGCTCAGATGGAATGGGAATCAGAAATTAGTCAGGGAATATGAAACTGTAGGATTTAAACAGAAGAAGGGATTTTGACAGGAAGATGTGAAGACAGTGACACACATGACTATAAAAATCAGGGAAGTAAGAAAGAGTCAACAGAATCATATTAGAAAATGCAAAAATGCATACCATAAGAACTAAAAATAATATTATAGTTGGGTGAAAAAACTTGCATGTCTAACTTGGCTGTCTAAAGCAATTAAACACCAGACAGCCAGACAGACAGCCAGACAGACAGCCAGACAGACAGACAGATAGATAGATAGATAGATAGATAGATAGATAGATGGTGTTTCTATGTATGCATTGTACATGTGTATGTGTTTATATTAATAAATTCTGTCCACAGTTATTCATTCTGAATAATAATTATGTTGTGGAGCCTGATGGCAGCTGGTAGAAATTACCCCCCAATAGTGTTTCCTACAACACCATGGTGGAATGAGCTGAAAGCTAAAGGTGCTCCTGGAAAATGTGCCACTGTGCGGATGAGCAGAATTGTTGATGATATCTAGATTTGCTACCATTATCTAGTCTGTCATTATTTCCAATGAGTCTAATGTCAATTCTGCGATGGAGTTGGCTTTTCTGATCAGTTACTGAGGTACTTGCCATCTTTTGAAATGATGCTGCTTCTCAAGCAGACCACACCATTGAAAAGAACGTCGGCCACAAGTGACTGATAGAACAGCCCTCACTGTTGACGGGACTACAGAGGGTAATACCGTGGGTCCTGCAGTGGATTTTATGGCAGGCCTATTTAGGTACAATCCCATTGCTGAAATGAAGTCAATATACACTGTATATCTCTAATGAAGATGGTGATGATGATGATGAATCTGATGTGAATGTGCCTGTTACTGATGTATGTACAATGCAAACATTTCAGACAGCAGACCAACACCCTGCCTGCAGTTGCAGACTATGTGAACACTTTTCCTGACTTATTTCTTTGTTTTTTTTATCTCCTTGAGTATGTGCCACTACAGCCCAGGTTAACTACTCCCTTTAATTGCTAATTCAGACAAAGCATCAGGACCAAATGGCTGGACAAAACACTAGCACAGCATGGCCCTGTGTTGACCCTCAGAGAGTGATGGGGGGGGACCCCTGGCAGTGAGATAGAACAGCTTTTGTCGAATCAAGCCTGAAGCATAGTTCACTTTTTACGTGTATGCTTGGAAAGCGCACATTTCATCATCAGCAGAGTACATGCGTACTGTACGTGCACCGCCAGGTCGCAACACGTTATTAGGAATCAAGCGTATGTAAACTTTTGAACTAGTTAATTTGTGTAAATTCAGTTCGTGTTGTATCTTGTGGACTATATGTAAACATCTGTTATGTGAAATAGCTTATTCAGGGCAGGACTAAATAAAAAATAAGATGCAATCTTAATGATTCCTTTTATTTTATTAAAATTATTGCAGAGTCTGCAAGGGGTGTGAATATTTATGAGCACAACTATATAAATCTTTATAAGTAAATAAGATTTTTCTTATATACTTTTTTTAAGTAAATTTTCTTAAAATGATTGATTTTTCATGTATTTTTACATTTTAGTTTTCACTTTCACACCAAATCAAGCCTTTCAAAAATCTGAGTTTTTATTGCATACTGGACATTAAAATGAAACAACACAACAGCATCTATAACATATATTTGTACATATATAAATGTCAGTAAACAGTGACTCAGTCAGGTTTTATGTGTCCACATGCAAGACATTTATGGGTGCACAATCAAATGGTTCAAAATGTTCCAGGTTCAATACCAACAAGCACAATCCAAAAGACAATCCAAAGTATGTGGTCAAAAGGGCAGGCAAGGTCAGTGATCAGAGGTCAAATTCAGATGGTTAAATAAAGGAAGATATAGGGCAAGAAAGGGCAGGGTCATGCACAGATAAATTATAGAGAACCAACAACTCAGAACTTACACGTGACAGTCAAACTTTAAGGCTTTGCAGGGAAATTCTGGTCCATGTGCTTTTTATAGCTAACAAACAGAACATGACTGTGACCTTCTGGCAGTCTGGCAGGGAATTGTCTGGGCTGGATGTTACACACAACATATTTAAATAATATCATTTACAGCATTACACAATAAACAGACCAACAATTGAATGAGTATCTATAAAGCTTGTGCAGCTTTTCAGACTTTGTTCTCTTGTAGTCTCCTTTCTGTAACACAAAAAGCATTTTAACATAAGTGCTTTTTACAGTGCCATGGAGGTTAATTAAATAATTATGAATGACGTGAGATCACCTCTGTGAGGCTCCAAAATCTCATAAGTGTTTGGAGCAGAGGGCTGGAGTGAAGTATAAATATTCCCACTCTTAAGAACCTTTAAATAACAAACAGTACAATATCATTAGTATCATCATCATCATCATCATCATTTATACTGTCAACATTCATGCATACAATATCCTGTAGGAATTCACTTCTATTTTTAGACTCACCTTTATTTTTCCAAATAATCTATAAAAAAAAAACAACATTTGTATTAAATATGTATTTGTAACTCAACTGAATATAGCCTATCATTTTTAGATCCTGTATCAATGGTAGAAATATTCCTAAAAATCAAGTGTGTGACTTACTGCCTTAATTTGTAGATGAGAAATATAATAACACCAACACACAGAAGGAGAACCACAAACAGAGATAGAACCAGATAAGGTACTGTGGTATGTCTGCATTCTGGGTGAAAACAAAACAGATTTTAGTAGATTTTGATTGATTTACATATTTAGCTAGATGTAATTGTTACAGCACTTTTTTAGCTGTAACTGCCTACCTGATTTGACGGGATTAAACAGGTGTGTGTCGACACCCAACTTATTGATGCCAATACACTGCAGAGTGGGAGTGTCTATAAATGACTGATGAATGGTAATGAAGCTTTTTAAACCGGTGTCACCCATAGACTCCTCTCGGATGGGCGTGCTCTCAGAGGGCATCACAGTTTGCCCAGAGAGATGCCACTCCAGTTTAGGAGATGGATTCCCATGAACCTCACAGGAACACGTTATCAAATCCTGAGCACTGTTACAGCTGGAGGAGGGAGACACCTGAGGAGCATCTGAGAGATAGATAGATAGATAGATAGATAGATAGAGAGAGAGAAACTTGACACAGAGTCCTGAATGCCAACTGCACCCCAGACCTCTTCACTTTACATCAATGTTTGACCTCAATAATGCTCACCATGCTCCAAAATCTAGTAGAAGGCCTTCCCAGAAGAGTGGAGCTTATTATAACAGCAAAGGGGGAATAAAGCTGGAATGGCATGTTCAACAAGCACATATGGGTGTGATGGTTAGGTATCCACAAACTTTTGGTTATTGTATTTCAGTCTATCACTTAAAAGCTCTTCAGCCAGTGGGATGAACGTGAAGTTATTTGCAGTAACATTTCTAAGGAGTGGTCTATGTCCGTGTGTGCTGTGTGCTGTGTGAAAATCTGCAGAATAAAGTTAACATCTCCCATCTGTGGTTATATATCACTTGCTCTCTGGTCCCCACAGAAACATGGATTCTAATAATGATTCCTGTGTGAGCGGGGTCGTGCTCAAGCACTGACTTGTGAATGAATTGCAGAGCCGGAGAAGGTGAGTGGTAAGGAATGCACACCTGTGGGGAATTGGACTAATGAAAGTTTTGTGTTGCAGTGAGCTGTGGCAAAGATAAAAGGAGAGAGATGAGAGCCTTGAGAGAGAGAGAGCCATGTGTGTATGTACTTGTGTTTGTCTTTATGAAATAAAACCGCTGAAAAGCTAAAATAAAAGATAAAGAAAAAAGTGCCTTTTGAGTTGTTCCAAGCCTGCCTCCAGCTTCCTCGTTCCCTACCTGAACTTGGGTTTCACCGGTGCCGAAACCTGGGAGACTGAACAAGAGATGCTGTCATAGAGTCCTCACAGCTGGCTGAGATCATCGCGTCCCTCGCCAACTTCCACCAGACCCAGCATCAGGCCCTCCTCCAGCTGCGCCGCAATCAGAAGCAGCACGTTAAGGACCTGCCAGATGCCCAGGCAGCGGATCGGAAGGTGCAATGTGTCGGCCACACCCCTGAACAGTACTGTCAACGCTTCTGCTCACTGACCCTCCATAAGCTCAGAAGCCCATTTGCGTTCTCCCAGAAGCTCAGGGACACCTGATAAAGATGGCTGCTGGCTGACGGGAGCAGTGTCATAGAAGTGATCGACCTTGTGATACTGGAGCAGTTCGTCAACCGACTACCAGAAGGGCCGATGGAGTGGGTCCAGCACCACCGACTGGCATCACTCGATGAGGTGGTCTAGCTGGCAGAGGGGTCTTGGTCCAGATCCCTGACATGCCGCAAGCCACTTCCAATCAGGCTGGGAGGTACCACACACGGTAAGTGAGTGTCCAAGGAGGTACATACCACACATTGGTGGATTCAGGCTGTAACCAAACCTCAATTCACCAATGCTTGGTTCAAGGGGAGGCATTGGGAAATGCATGTTTGTTGAAGGTGACGTGTGTGCACAGGGATGTTCATGAATATCTTTTGGTGCCCATCATCATTAAATTCTGGGGACAAAAACACATAGGTGGCGGTTAGTCCTTGCCTCACCCATCCAATAATCCTGGGTACAAATTGGCTAGGGTTTCGAGCATTAGTGAAAGAAATGTTTATGGCTGGCTCCTGCAGTAGGGAGAGACAGTGTAAAATGGGCACAGCATTGGCTGGGGAGGCAGTGCCGGGGCTGTTGACGTCAGTGCCATGTCAAGGGGACACAGAGAGTTGGGAAGGTTGAACCCTGATATCTTCCCTATATGCTGACGAGTTGGGATGCGTTTATTTTGCCTGGGGCCCCTACATAATCTAGGTTCACCTCTGCAAGCAAATAAAACCACACAAATGGCAAAAATCATGTTTCTTTGCATTGGCCAGCTTACAAGTTTGGAAACCTGACTCCATGTTATAATACTTCAACACAGCACTGTACTCACACTGAACATCCAGGAGGACAGATGAGTTGTGATCTCCGTGCTGGTTTTGTGCTCTACAGTAGTATAAACCACTGTGTGTAGAATCAGTGGTGTTGATGGTGAGATGGTTTCCGGTTCCTATCTGCTCTCCGTTCTCTCTGTACCAGGTGTAGTTCAGCACTGCTGGGTTTGCATCACTGCTGCATTTCAGAGACACTGAACTGCCCAAAAGCACTGAAGCAGATGGAGATGCTGATACTGATGTGTTTCTAGGACCATCTAAAGGAGGAAGAACAGGATTTAGGAGACTCCATGAATCATTAAAAGTGTAGTGAATGTGAAATGATTAATCACCATTTACACAGAACATGTAGTATAAAAGAGCTCTGTGCTGATTTGGTGTAGTTCTGGAACTGGTAGGTGGCAGTGCAGGTGAACGTGAGTCCATGATGAAGGTGAGTAGCGTTGAAGTTCAGCTGAGAGGAGCTGAATCTGGTGTTGTGGTTCTGCTCCTGTCTTCTCTCCTCAGGCATTAAGTTCCATGTAAAAATAGGGGGGTTGAAGGGACACGGAGATCGAGCAAAGCAAATGAGACTCACTGAAGTTCCCTCTACCACCTCATTTTGGTCCTCCACCTCCCTCTGATCCTCCTTATACAGTGTTATTGAGGGACTGATTGGAGAAGCTGAGATAAACACACAGTATCACATTAGAGATGAGTTTTAAATGTGTTCCAGTGCATCATTAGTGTAATTACATACATACTGTATGTGCTGCAGCTCTCACCTCTGACATTTAAATAAAGAGAAGAAGGATAAATATATTTCAGATTTCCAGACACTATTCTAAAGTAATATTCTCCACTGTCACTCTCACTGATGTTGTAGAAGATGGTGGTGCAGTTCTTCCTGTGGAGGTCTCCTATTATTTTGCCATCAATCTTGTTGTCTTCGGTAGTTTTGGAAGAAAAGACTTTGTGTTTTGCCAAACTGTCACCTTTATACCAGACTCCTCTAGGATTGTTTTGCAGTTCTTCATCATATTGTTCTTTAAAATCAAAACTGCATGGTATACGAACACAGAGACCTCTCACAGCTTCTATACTTTCTGGTAGATTGATGTAGAATTCTCTGCACAAAACAGCTGCAAACACACACACACACACACACACACACACACACACACACACACACATACGTATACCGCAACACAAAGTATTATTATAACACATTACACATAAAACTTTTTTTTCTAAAAATGCACAAATTAATTTCAAAAATCATTCACAAACCTTGAAATAAACAACAGGTGAATGCAAATTTCTCCACAGCTTTCATATCTCAGGTCAGAAAAGGTCACCTAAAATAAAGAGTAATAAACACACACACACACACACACACACACATAGTGAGTTAAATCAACACAGATTTCAATGGCTGAAGCTTATGAAGTGAAACAATTTAAGCACAGTCTCTTGATATGTGCAGAAATCTTTTTATGATGCTGCTTATCAAGCACTATACAATTTGCTTGACTACATCCATCTTCAGTAACTGTTTAATCTTGGTCAAGGTCATGGTGAATCCAGAGCCTTTCACAGGAACACTGGTGGGATGCAAGTCCATTTCAAGGCATCACACTCATTCACATGTAATGGGCAATTTAGTGTCACTAAGCCACCTACACCCTTTGTGAAGTGATATCTTTAAGAGACTTGTGGACTTTGGTGGACCATATGGCTGTGTTGCTGGTACCTTAAAGCTCCCAGTAGGACCACCCTTGGTGAAGGTCAGGAGATCAGACAAAGAACTAATAAGATGATAATTAGAGCCTAATAAATCCCATAAAATGTACAAAAGCCATCTTGTGGGTTCAGCACTTGCAGGTGCAATGCCAGTTTGGCAGGCATGTGACGGACTTGTAGTCCACTCACCAGAATTTTTTTGGCATTGGGGCTAATTCAGAATCAAACCTTGGACATTAGATCTATAAGGTGGCAGAGCTCCAATATAATGCCCAAGGATGCTTCTGAATATTTAAAATAAGACCTGGATCATTTTAGTACAACAAAAGAAAATTACATTGTGCGTGCTAATTATGAAGGGAATTAGAATGTCCTACTGTTTGTGGATAAGAGAATGATGCACATTTCAGGGAGCATGAAGTAATATTAAAACTAGATTTGTTAAATAGTTTGAGGACAGTTAAGACAAAAGATTTCCAGTATAAAGATATTTCAGAATATTTTTCAGAAAAGAAAATATTCATAATTTTAATTACATTTGTTACGTATTTGTTATAATGGTTAGTAACAGCTGACCAACTGCAATAACTTATTTCTACTAATACGCCATTTCACCTGTTAATCTACTACATTTCCATCATAAACATAACAATATGTTATAGACTTTTGATTAACTATGCATTGAAAACTCCTATGGCTAATTGTTTTTTGGCAAGTATATAATAAATAAATAAATAAAACACCTTCCAATTCACAAGTGAAACATGAAGACAAATTGTTCATAAAAACACACCTGACAACTGTCACATTTTCATTAATATCCAACAGAATAATTCTTACTTACTCACATGAGATGGAGTTGAGAAAATCCTTTCGTACGATACTGATATACTGTATATATATATATATATATATACATGCAATGTTTTAATTTCTGTACTGTAACAATCGTTGACATTTGGCTTGTGGAAACGTTTCACACTCTCCTTTAGCCACGTCCCCCTGATTATTAATCAGACCAGTGTTCGTGTGTCTCTGTGCTTTGTTTTGCAAGACCATTCTGTGAATGAATATGTCTTTGTTAGTGTCTTGTGTGTTTGCAAGGTCTTTGTTGCTGCAACATTGCCTAGTTTTTTTGCTTATTCACCTTTTTAAATGACATTATATTATATAATATAGATAATATTATTACAGTAGATGATTCTTCTGATTGGCTGATGCCTGTACGAATAAGAAAGTTTCATAGAGATGCATAAAAGTCAACTCAGAAATCCAACACACACTCGTGTTGTATTGTCTCACTTTGTTACACAATGTTAAAAACTTTGTAGCAGTTTAATAAAAAGCAGAATGGTGGTTTTCTGAATTGTGGGTCGATAATGTTTATTATAAGAATTAATATGCCAAACCACTCCATTTTACTGAAATGAAATAAAGATAAAGAAGTAAAATGCACAAAGTCAAGGAGTTGTATAAAATATATCATTTTCATCCCAGCTGATTCATCACCATGGGTTAAGTATGGACAATCAACTGTCTTTTTTCTCTCACACTGCTCTTGTAGATTTCCCCTTTACAACATCAGAAGGATTCATCCATTTCTATCCACACAGGCCACTGAGGTGCTTGTTCAGTCTCTTGTCATTTCGAGATTGGACTACTGTACCTCAGTCCTGGCAGATCTGCCTCTGAGCACCATTATCACAGCCCACACTGTCCCACGCTCCCTCCGATCCTCTAGCACTATTACACTGGTGCCACCATCTCTCAGGGTACAAGGAAGGCATGCATCAAGACTCTTCTCTGGTCTGGCACCTCGGAGGTGAATGAACTTCCCCATGATGTCCGAACAGCTGAGTCACTGACAGTCTTCAAACCACGTCTAAAGACCTACCTCTTCCTAAAGTATTTAAATGAGCACTTTTCCTTATTTTATTATTTTTTTTTTAATTGTGTGTTGTGTCATCTGTGTGTTTTTCTTACTACATTTCCTCCCAACAGAGTTTTTAGACTGGTGGTATTCTTAGTCCGTGACCTAGTGAACCAGTATCGGAATTAATTTATTCTTCTATAACTTCTGTAAGTCGCTCTGGATAATGGCTTCTGCCAAATGCTATAAAATGTAAATGTAAATATAATTACAAGTAAGAATTAAATAAATATCAGGGCCTCCTGTTGGTCCATTACTGTGAAGTGGCTAATGATATTGACATTCAACCCAGGTTTATGTACTTTATTATCAAATGTTACATTTTATTATTAGTAATAATAACAATAATCATGACCTGCTATGGCATTACTGCTTGTCACACCTCCTCCGGTGCCCATAGTATTACCCCTCCCATCCTTGAGCCTTGCCACCATGCCTATTGCAACCAAAACCATAAAGACCAAAAAACCTTAGTGACTAAGGCTGTAGCGAGCCCCACTGGCACTGTTAATGCATACTCAGTGCCACTGGCTCCATATGGTTTCCTCTGCACATAATCCCACTCTGGCGCATTTGCCTAACACAAGCAGAGCCATACAGACCTTCCCAGTGACTAAGGCTGTGACAAGCCCCACTGACAATGTTAATGCATGTACCACCACTCAACAATGTTTTGTTACTTTAACCCCAGAGCATCTCCTGGTGGCGGAGCAGTGGCAGGGACGTCTCCCTGCCACACCTGAAACTAGACCTTGGGTTAGGTGTTACTTCCCCAACACTTCTCCTTTCTCCTCACTCAGAGACAAAAGATGCTTTTTACGACCTCTTCAGCCAGAACTTTCAGGACCTTCCACTGGTTTGCTCCAGTTACTCCCATAACCCCCAGAAGGTGAACAGTTGGTGTTCTAAAAAAAAAAAAAAAGCCACGGCATCCTACTTCTACAAGGTAGATGGTGGTTCTCCAGCCAGCCTCCCTGCACACACTGACAAGATCTGAGTACTTCAGCCTCTTCCTCTCAAAGGCAGCTTCTACTCTCTCCTCTCATGGGACAGTGAAGCCGGCATCACGCTAGCCGATTTTTCCAGCGATTTTCAGGTTTTAGAGGTCCTGCTATGATAATCACTTCACCAACTGGAAAAACGGCTTCTGATATGTCTGAAATTTTCGTTGGTCAGTCAGTGGGCAGGTACACCCGGCCAAGGCAGTGACCAGTGAGCAGGAAGCACCATTCATACATAAAGGTGAAGCAGTCACTCGTGTCAGTTAGGGTAAAAAAATTAAATAAGTGAAAACTTGTAATAATAACATTAATTACATTTTATTTACAATATCTACAAAATATTTAATGTATATTTATTTCAAGCCAGTGTTTTAAACAGTTTTGAAAACTAAATGAACGCCGTATTGTCCGCGATCTCGCAAATGTGGTCTCGTCTAAAGTTTTCAGTGCTTCTTCTTCTTCAATCGCAAACGAAAAGGCACAAATAGCAACCGCTGCTGCAACATGCTGGTCGTTCTTCATTGTTGTTTTCATTTAAGTTTGCGCTGTGCTCCTTCTTACATTTTACATGTACATGTGTTATTGATTATACATTATTAAACCACAATTTCACCCAATCTTTTTATTTATTGTATTTACATGCATTAATATATTCACTGTTTGTGAAAATAAATAAATAAATATAATAAATCAGGTCAACTAAACAATATTCCAGCTGTCAGCGCTTTTTTTTTTTTGTAATGTAAGTGTATAAAATGATTAGATATCTTCTTTGTTGTGTTATTTTTTCAGCCAGCTAACAGTAAATAATTAACACTGGCTTAGTAGTTAGCACTTTTTCCTCGCACCTCAGGGTTGGGGGTTCGATTCCCGCCTCTGTCTTGTGTGCACAGAGTTTGCATGTTCTACCCATGCTTCAGGGTTTCCTCCGGGTACTCCAGTTTCCTCCCCCAGTCCAAAGACGTGCATGGTAGGCTATTATCCGTAGTGTGTGAGTGTGTGCGCAGTTGTGCCCTGCGATGGGTCGGCACCCTGTGCAGAGTACCCCCACCTTGTGCCCTGAGTCTCCTGGGACAGGCTCCAGGCTCCCCGCGACATGCCCCTACATGCAATTTACTGCATTACTGTTTGACACAGAAATGGAAGAAATACTTATAAGCGTGGTTTCATCCTATCCTGTTATATACGACCTCTCATGAAATATGTGTAGAGACATTACAAAGAAGAACAAAGCCTGGAAGGAAGGAACAAAGATGGCCGATTGCCTCTGGTGAGTGTTCATAGATAGTACAGACAGCTCTGTGAAGCCGAGCATGTAAAATTAAATCAAACTCAAATACATTTTAAACAATAGAGGTGTGTATAAATTGTACAGTGGACTGTAGACTATATAATTTGGCTAATACTGTTTAAAAAAAAAACTGCCCAGGCCACGCCCACAAGTGACAACTATTGAGAGAAGTAATACTGGTGACTTGTGTGTTAATATTACATTAGGGTCATAATACAATGTAAATGAAGTTTAAATAATCTTTAACTTTGTTTAAAATGTATTTAAGTTTAATTTCGCTACATCCTACGTGCGCGGCTTTGTATTGACTTTGCTGGAATATTAGCACAGTGTTAATAAAGTTAATAGATTTTTAATAACTTTTTGTTTACAATCATTTAGCAAATAAAAATCTAAACTAAATAGACGAGTTGTCAGTTGTGGCGATTTTCAAACGTTCTGACGTCACCATTTGGGCGCACTGTTCCTTCTTCCGCACGTTCGCGCGCCGCCTGCGTCATTTCCGCCCGCTGAGGGAGGAGGACAGAGGAGCGGAAAATGGCGGACGGTGTTGATCACATCGACATTTACGCAGATGTAGAAGAGGAGTTCAATCAGGTACACCTTCAACAAAGAACAACGCAGAGTGTTTCCTATTTTTGATCAGTTTAAATCGTGAAGGTTGAACGCGAACGTTCATTTTTTTAAAAAATGCGATGTGTACTTACCGCCCAGAGGCTGCAAGCGCGTGCACTGGCGTTAGCGTTGCAAGCTAACGCTAGTGCGCACAATGAAATGTCTCGGATGGAGGTCGCGTCTCAAATCGCGCGCCCATTACTAGTTAAGCACGCTACGTAGTGAATAGGATAAGGGCGTCCTCAGCGCTGTGTAGTGCGCACTGTAGCAGGCTGTGATTTGGGATTCGGCCTCGCATCTCGTCGTGTTAATCTTAATCTTGTATTAACGCTTATTATTGTGCACATTTGTAGCTTTATTCATTGCTCACTCTGTAAATGTGTTATACTTTATTTAAGAAAGTGGAAGATATTTGAGATTGTTGTTGTGATTATTGAATTTACTTTGTAGTTGTATGCCGCTATTGTTTGTTTATGCTGTTTAGCTAAGCTAATTAGCCTTAAGGGTACAATCCTGCACATTTTATTATTGTTAATAGTGAATTAGAGGAAGTGTGTAAATATACAAAGTGGCCAGATTTATAAATTGTGTATTTTTTTTTTAGTGTTTGAAGCAAAGCTCTTGTTAGCGAAGTTGTGCAGTTAGTCATAAACAATTGTGGTGTTTTTCTTGTATTATTAGATATGCACAGGATTGAGGGATTGTGAGATATAGCAGATATGGGATAACATTCGTCATTTATAAAGCAGTTATAAGCACCTATTAGAGGAATAACACACTGGGGCACGCTGTTGTAGTAAAATAATCAAAGCCGGGGTGGTGTGACCCGAGTTACTCATACGCGTCACTTCCAGGAACTGCGGTGTTTTATTCCTCTTATACCACAGACATGTGCAGAGAATCAGAATCCAGCTCCACTCTTGATTCATTACACACACCCCTTATTTGGGGAAAAGATCCATAAAATATAGTCACATGGTGATCTTCCTCGTTAGTGTTACAGGTGAGATGGTACAGCGAAGACGGTTCTACTTTGTGTCACGTGGACTGAAAATAAATATAAATAGATGTTAGTTTATTAAGGTGGCATCTTTAAAGAAAACAATATTTGAAAACAATTCAAACATAAGTATTAAATGGTGCGAGTAATTTAGTCCAGTGTTTTTAAAAGGGGTTTAATATTGTTTGTTTGTTGACTGTGTGTGTTGTGGGTGCTCTGTGTTTACAGGAAACGGATTATCCCGTTCACGAGCAGATCGACCTGTACGATGATGTCATCTCCCCCTCGGCCAATAACGGTGATGCACCCGAGGACAGAGATTACCTAGACAACCTGCCCGCACCTGGAGGCACCGAGGGGAATAAAGGAGCTCCGCCCAACGTCGTTTACACCTACACGGGCAAACGCATCGCTCTGTACATCGGCAACCTCACCTGGGTAAGACGCACACACCTCACCTTGGTGTAATGTATGGTGTAATTTGCATTATAGCTGTGATATATAACATTTTGAGCCTCAAATAGAGCTCTGTTATACCGTGTGCAGTGAGCAAGTGTAGTGGTTGTTTAACACGTTGTTGTGTTTAAATATAATCTTCTGCGTGTTCTCCACAGTGGACCACAGATGAGGATCTGACTGAAGCAATTCGCTCCATCGGCATCAGCGACGTTCTGGAAATCAAGTTCTTCGAGAACCGAGCTAACGGACAGTCGAAAGGGTGAGAGTGCATGCGTGAAGGCTGTGTCTGCACTGTTTACAATGGTTCTAGATTCTACAGTGATGTCCTAGAACTGTTTGTGCTGCTCTGTTCGTCAGTGCTGTGCTAGTTCTTCAGTGTGGTTGTAGAACCCGCAGAGGTTCTTGTATACAAGTGTAAGCAAAGCTTACTTAAGGTTTTGTTAAACCGTGCGTGTGTGTGTTGCAGGTTTGCGTTGGTGTGTGTGGGATCAGAAGCCTCCTCCAGGAAGTTGATGGATTTGCTGTCGAAGCGAGAGCTGCACGGCCAGAACCCGATCGTCACACCCTGCAACAAACAGTCGCTCAGTCAGTTCGAGCTTCAGTCACGTAAGAGTGAGTTACATTCACCCTGTTCTGTAACATCACGCACCGGTACTCAGTTCTCTAAAGGCCCTTTCACACCGAGCGCGAAACCACTGATCGTCTTCAGCTAATTCACGCCTCCATAATGGGCGACACAACCCACAAGCCTGTCGTCTTTGACCGCTGAGAAGAAGAATCATGGAAATGTTAGCACAGAGCACCACAACACACATTGTTAAGAAGAAAGGTTTTTTTCAGCAGCTGTTTTAGTCTGAATGAAATAATGTGAAATATAATGCAGGAACACAGCAGTGGGACAAAGCCCCAGTTTAATACCAGCCCAGTTTTTTTTCCTGGTGAAAGAACTTTGATAAATGAAGGGACAGTTCAGTTTTTACTATCCCGTTATATTTATTACCGACGTGTTTCAACAAGAATTTAAAGATTAATAACAAATGTGACACTGAGTATTGTGTTCTGCTACAAAAAGTTCAACTGTAACATTACAGAAATAAATCTGTTTACGTTCATACAAATATGAAGTATTTCAGTTAGAAATATTTTTTGTTGGCAGTTATCTCATGCCAGGGCATGTGAAGATACTTTGTTTATATCGCCATGGTACGTGTGTGTGAGGGAGAGAGAGCGCGCTGAGAACACTGAGCAAACAGCATTTTTTTTACTTCATAAGTAACTGATGCACCATTTTATCGTCTGTAAAA
Source organism: Ictalurus furcatus (assembly GCF_023375685.1). Taxonomy (NCBI): domain Eukaryota; kingdom Metazoa; phylum Chordata; class Actinopteri; order Siluriformes; family Ictaluridae; genus Ictalurus; species Ictalurus furcatus. Next base: position 26,596,715 of record NC_071273.1, read on the forward strand.
GGCCGGTCGGATAGAAACAGGCAGGAGACAGCAACCATCACAAACCTTTTTACTCACTTTCACTTTGTCGATAGCAGAAATGCACAAAAAGTGGATGGAAACTTGATAACATGAACTCATACTCTTCTGTGTTTACACTGGTTTTCAGAACCACTTTCTGTGCTATAGCGCCTCCTACCTCGCCCTTTGGTGCAACAGCAGCAGCTCGGGGCACGTGATCTAAAGCTCAAATCCAATTGGACGGCCCGTTTGGTCGCCGAGTGACAGGAAAAAATCGACACACTGGATGAAAAAGTGTCGCATTGTTGCACCGCAAATGATGGAACCCTGTGTGAACAGATCCATAGGGATCTACTGTTTCTATTCAAGAGCGTCATCGTGTCAAACGTTTCGTCGCTTAATCACGCTCGGTGTGAAAGGCCCTTAACTCACAGAGCAGACTTCTCTCTCCGTTATAGCACCGCATTACTGACAATATTAAAATATTTCCGTGGTGTTATAGCTGTAGTGGGTAACTGATGATTGGTGCGTGTGTGTGGTGTATGTGCTCCTCATGGCAGGGTGTTAATGTAATATTTGTTTTTTTTTTAGGCACCCAGTCGGGGCAAATGTCCGGGGAAGGGAAGGCTGGACCGCCAGGTGTGGGTCCCCGCGGCGGTTTTCCCCTAGGTAGGGGTCGAGGGCGCTTTCCAGGTCCTGCAGGGCCAGGAGGAGATCGCTTTCCTGGACCCGTTGGACCTGGGGCGCCCCCTCCACACTTCCCTGGTACGACACTACTATAATATCTGTGTTACTGTTTTGTTCGTTCTCTACATATTAAAATGGTGACGTTAACAAATTGTATTCCTTTGTCTTCTTTAGGTGGTATGCAGGGTCCTCCCCGGCCTCCTCCAGGCCCCCCTGGTCCTCCAGGTCCTCCTGGCCCTCCACCTCCTGGGCAAGGTTTAGCCCCACCCCTTTCAGGCCCCCCTAATAGAGGGGACCGCCCACCTCCTCCTGTCCTGTTTCCTGGTCAGTTTGGCCAACCTCCGCTCGGCCCGTTACCCCCTGGCCCACCTCCTCCGGGTTATGGTCCACCCCCTGGCCCACCCCCACCTCAGCAAGGTCCACCTCCTCCTGGCCCGTTCCCACCTCGTCCCCCCGGTCCTATTGGCCCTCCCTTGGCTTTAGCTCCACCCCCTCACTTACGTGGTCCCCCTCCTGGAGGCCCACCACCTGCCCCCCACGTCAACCCTGCCTTCTTCCCGCCGCCCGGAAACAACAACATGGCAGCGCCGGATAGAGCCCCGCCCCCCAACGACCCATACGGACGGCCCCCTCCTTATGACCGGGATTACGGCCCGGGCAGGTAACAAACTCACTTGTCAGATAATTAGCTAAATGTTTACAATTTGTGACCTTGTCCTTTGGGTATCAGGAGGTGATTAGTGTGTTGTAATTTTTTTTTTTATTTCTCTCTCTCTCTCACACACACACGCACACATCATCATCATCATCAGGGAGATGGATGCAGCTCGGGCCCCTCTCAGTGAGGCCGAATTTGAGGAGATAATGAACAGAAACAGAGCTATCTCCAGCAGTGCTATATCCAGAGCCGTGTCAGACGCAAGTGCAGGTAAACACACACACACACCTGTGAGTTATTCTGCATATGTATGTCTGAGTAGGTCATGATGGTAGAGAGAGTTTACTCTGAATCCTTAGAGATGTATCCGGGTAGACTAGCGGGGGGGGACAGACAGATTGGCGTTGAGGTAGACAGACAGATTAGTTAGGGGGACAGGCAGGCGCACAGATTAGGTGGACAGACAGGTGGTTAGAGGGGCAGACAGACAGGTGCTTAGGTGGACAGATATGTGGTTAGGTGGACAGACAGACAGTGAGGCAGACAGACTGGTGGTCAGAGCGACAGATGGACAGGGAGGCAGACAGACAGGTGGTTAGAGGAACACTCAGTAATCTGATTGTGTGTGTGTGTTTCAGGAGATTACGGCAGTGCTATTGAGACACTGGTGACTGCAATTTCATTAATAAAGCAGTCGAAAGTTTCAGCTGATGATCGCTGTAAAGTGTTAATCAGCTCTCTGCAGGACTGCCTGCACGGCATAGAGTCCAAATCCTACGGCTCGGCCTCCAGGTACACTGCTCACCTGCGCTCAGAGCTCATCTCTGCACAACGTATTTCTGCACTCCAATCGTCCTGTCCTCTCCCTGACTCTTCCGTCTCTCTCAGCAGACGAGAGCGATCGCGGGACCGGGACCACAGTCGCTCTCGTGAGAAAAGTCGCCGTCACAAATCACGCAGCCGCGATCGGCACGAAGATTACTACCGAGAGCGGAGCCGTGAGCGAGACCGCCATCGCGAGCGGGACCGCGACCGAGAGAGAGACCGCGACCGAGAGAGGGAGTACCGCCATCGTTAGGACGAAGAGGTGCGTGTTTTATTTTTTAACGTGTGTTTATCGTTTTATTATTTTATTTCTTAATTAAACTTTTCAAACCCAGCTCCGCTACGACGCTAGAGGACATACCAGGTAGGTAACTGTAAGGTAAGACCACACACACACACTTATTTTTTTACCACACTGAAGACTTTCTTTTTGTTTTCATTTCTAATTAATTACTGCTCATTCCATGCTGAAAATTGATTAGTTCATGATTTGATTTGTACTGATGACCTCTTAAAGGGTATTTATGTTTATGCAGGACAAACACACACACACACACTCTTTGAAAGCAGTGTTATTTTCGTGCCTATGTGTTTGTAGACATTACCGTAATTAAATTATGATAAAATATTTGCATTCAGGTGCAGACTGTAAGAAGTCAATGATTGTTCAAATGTTGTATACAAATAGGTTATGAAGTATATTTTGAGAGTGAGTAAATAGTAAATGAGGATATGTTGAATTTTGGGATTCTGCAGTCTGGAATGTTAATGATGTGCGTTTTTAATAATCAGTGTATGTATGGAGATTGTACTAAAGTACAGGGATTTAATTCAATAATAACTGGTTTTGTTGGCTGTAGAAATGAGATTAAGTGATTTTTAAGTGCAAAAATACATTTCCAATGTTGGTGTAACCTGTGAAGACCAGTAATTATATTTTGAAGCAGTTATTCCTGAATCTAAGGCGCTATTTAAGCGTTAATTAGTGCTATAGCATTTTTTTTTTCAACACTGACTTAAAAGCATTCTAATTCTCAGTGATTAATTTTTATATCGTGAATATCTTTGGAAAAACTTCCCACAGTAAGAGGTTCTCTGAAACCTAAATGCTGCCTTACAGCCAAGGTAGTAGTTTTTGCTCATGTACCAAATCCATTCATTGTTATTTGTATTTTCTTCAGAAAATTGGCACAAAAAAGTAATGTATCTATCTTGGTTATAGATATTTCTGTAATTGTAATAAATTAGGCTATATTGAAGTACTTAATTTAGTTTCACCTGTTGAAATTTGGTATGTGATCGATTTAGTTATAAACAGACAGAAATCTGGGATGGATTGATCCAAAATGTTCATTTCTGTGGCTGTAATCTTTGGAAAAACAATAAAATATGCTGAGGTTGACTGTTTTAAGGGTTTATTCAGAAATTTAAACTTCACTTTTGTAGCCTGTTAGTATTAATGTTGTAATGAGAAAATGATTAAAATTCTTGTACTTAAGAACTATGAGGCTTGACTGATTTAATATTTAATAATGGAATAAATTGGCTATAATCTGTCGGAAAACCTATATGTATTGGTGATCAGTATGTTCTGTTATACCCAATCAGGTTGATTTAATTGAGTTGCAGTACCAAAACGTAAAATGTTAAGGTACTAAGTACAGATATTTAATATCATAAGTCAGTGATGGATGAAGTTACTGTTTGTATACACGAATTTTACATGACTTTGTAGTATTAAATGTTTAAATGCTTAATTTTCCTTTGCTATCAGATCTTCAAATGAATTTATTAAGAATATGGCTGGTGTAATGATCATCACATGTCAAATTGTTTAATTGGTAAATCAGATTGGCTTTATTCTGTCAAAACTGTTTTCAATTTTTCTGTCTTGCTAAAAATTTTGCCAAAAGAGTGTTTGAAAAAAGAAATTCCCAAAGTTATGTACATATGCAGGTTCTTTTGATGCCATGATGGTGAGAAAAATGTAAAGTTCTAGCATAAAATGTCCTTATTATCAGATGAAAGCTGAGGCCATGTTTAGTGTAATGGTAATTAAATTCAGTATTGTTAGTTAGTAAAGTAGTCTTTTTGGCTGTTTTGAAATAATGTGTGGTCCTAAATTTGTTCAGAAAAATTGAAAAACCTGTATCATTGGTTAAGTGGTGTTTTGGCTATTTGAAGTAATCTTTGTGGTCCTCAACTGTTTTGAAATTTTTGGAATTCTGCTTTTTGGCCTTTTGTTCACATTAGGAAGCGACTAAATTAATATTTTTATAGTCTTTTTTTCTTCTTTTTCACAAGTAACTAATTTTAAATAAAATAGCTGGCTCATGTTAAAATCTCCCAGTTAACATAGCAGACTTTGTTGGATTTATTTAGCAACGGTGATGTTCACTAGTTTCCTGTGTTGTATGTATATGTAGTGCAAAGTTTGAGAACTGTGGGACTTTGGAGAACCCAAACAACAATAATTTGTATTATTTCACCACAGTATATGCTTATTTACTATTGCCAAAATAAATTCAGTGAAATAGTCACTTGTTGCTTTGTCACTTGCTAATGTGAACATAATGGTAAGGGATTTTTGAGCTAACTAGCGAACTAGAGTTTGATGAGAGATTGTAGTGAAATCTAAAGTTGAGCTTATAGGATCATTAGTATTGTGTATTTGGATGATATCATGTTTTGCTGCAGGGTATTTTTGCATTGATGTGTAATTCAGAAAGTGTTCAGTTGAGAAAATCTGAAAAAGGATCAAACATGTAGGTTCGATATAATTTCCATTAACTTCAGGTTGAATCAAATGTCCACAAACAATCTCGAGTTGCTTTTAATTTAAAGAGCAAGTAGTCATGGTCACTACAACTACATTGTCCGATACTGTAAGTGTTTATAAATGTTAACTATAGCAATTCTTCTCCATATTTGTATTTATCTATTGAAGTTTTATAGTTTTACTCTAAAGTAGGCTTTGGTTAACCTGACTTTAAAAAAAAAAAACAACCTGTTCAATCAAATGTGAAGTTAGAATTGTTCTATAATTCGATGAGTAACCTTTTGAATATGATTGTGTACACTTTCATTCAACATGGCCTGTTACTATGATTATGTAGCATGACATTTATTCTCTTTAGTCTGAAATGGAGAAGTGTGAGGACATTGTCCGTACTTTGCTTTTGCTTCTGATCTCATTATTACTGAAAGGTGAGACTTCAGAAAATGTTTTTGCCAATTTGTTGTAATTTATAGCTTGATGAATGTAACTGTCACAAGTTACAGCAAATTCAAATTTATGATCAAAAATGTATTTTTTTGCCAAGAAAAAGGTTAATAAATCAGTATGAAAGAAATAATTTTAGGTTCTAGGGAAAGGGGGCAGGTGTATCGAGTAAAGTTTAAGGTTTGCCATCAGCCAAATAATTATTTATTTATCTATAATATTAATGTATCATTGAAATGTTGAAATGCCTGTAATACCTAAATATAATCATATCTATTTAGTAGAAGGCTTATGATTGATGATTAAAAAAACCCTAATAAGTAACACTTAATAAATCTATTTATTATTGATTTTAAATAAAATTGAACTTTTCAAATTTCAGTTGTAGCTTGCCATACCTACAAACATAACTACAGACTTCATAAATTACTTTGTGTTTTTACCCAGTAGTTTTGTAAACTTGATAAACCTGCCCCGAAGGTTGAAGTTATACTGTAAGTCCATTAAAGTTTATTTTCTCCTGCAATATAGACTTAACAATACAAGTATATAGCACTGTAGAATTCATCAGGTGCCATTAGTGCCTGTCACGTATTTACCTACATTTAGTACAAAACATTTTTTTACGTGTGTGTCACAATTCAGATTGTCATTACATTGTCAATATACAGGAAGTTGAAAATGGTTGATTTTATTCTGAGGTTCTGATCAAATTTGTGCCTTCATGCTGATCATTCAAAGCCAATATTATTTGACAAGTTGTCAAGGAAATGGTAATGAATTTTGGTGCTAAAAATTCTGCTGCACGTTTTATCATTGTATAACATCAAGTTGCAGTTAAGTTACTTAAAAAGTAAGATATTTAACTTGATAAGGGATGAGTAAGGGAACACACTTGCAAGCTCGATGGTCCATTTTAAAGTAATTCAACTGCAACCAGATAATTTAAGTAAAATTCCAAATATCTGGCTTTGAAGAGCATGGAGCACAAAACATTTATAAATATAATTGTTTTTTATATTCTGAATTGCTTCGCTTTAGAAGTTGCGAACAGGTTTGTGCCCTTTTGTGTACACTCAACAAAGCATGTGCCGATATTCAGTTTTTCAGTATATTACCAGTATTTAGTATGCATCAAATTGTATTTATAGATATTATAAAAGACAATTTAAGCTAAGGATGTTGATCAAATGCACGTTTCAATTATATGCAGATCTAGTATCGGCCCATGCCTTGATTTTGGTGTTTTTTCTGTTTTTGTTCTCGTGTTTTGCAGCACATGTAGGTTTAGTTGTATTAAATTCAACCATAAAAATAGAACATTTTATGCTTTCTAGATATTTTATTTATAGATTTGTCTGGTGGAAGGAGCTGACATTTATTATTATGATTATTATTATTATTATTATTACATTAGGTGTTTTTTTTTTGTTTGTTTCTTTTAGGGTTGTATGTTTTTAAACATTTCTCTTCCTGTTACAGGGTTGGACAAACTGTCTGTATGTATGTACATTGGATATAAAGTCTGCACACCCTTGTTAAAATTGCAGATTATTTTGATGTAAAAATGGAAACCAAGAGAAATCATGCCGGAAATTTCAAGTGAAAAATAAATATTCTAAGGTGGGAAAAGAAAACCTGTGCAATAACCTTCTTGCACACCTTTTATCTAATATTTTATTTAATATTTTATTCTACTCTTCCTTACAAAAATGCTCCAGATCTATCAGATTGTGTGGGGATCTCCTATGCACAGCTGTCTTCAAGTCATTCCACAGGTGTTGGATAAGATTTAGATCTGGGCTCTGACTGGTCCGTTCCAAAATGCTTTTGAAGCAATTCCTTTGTTGACTTGGGATTCGTTATCGTGCTTGAAGGTGACATTTTTCTTCATTGTCAGCTGTGTAACAGGACTACAGTTTCTGTGCTGAGTTAGATTGGTATTTGGAGCGATCCATGGTTCCCAGTCCCAGCTGAAGAGAATCAGAACCATTGTGTGATGCTGCCACTACCACACTTCACCGTGGGTATGGTGTTCTTTGGGTGATAAGCTGTCTTGTTTTTAGACCAAACATGTCTTTCATAATTATGCCAAGTTCTAACTTGGTCTCGTCTGAGCGTAACACATCTCGCCACGTGATTTGGGCCGTTTGTTTAGTTTTTTTGTTTTTTTTTTGTGAGAAAAGGCTTTCTTCTAGCCACCTTACGCCATAGCCCAGACATATAAGAAGACTACAAGAGACCGTCACATGCACAGAGTAATCTGTACTTGCCAGATTTTCCTGCAACTCAGTCAGTGTTGCTGTAGGTCTCTTGGCAGCATCCCTGGTAAGTTTTTATGTATTTTGGAGGGACGTCCAGTTCTCTGCAGTGTCACTGTCGTGCGCTATCTTCACTTGTTGATACTTCACTTGTAAGCCTTTGAGGACCATTGCTTAAGCAGTCGGATGAAACCAAGATTTTGTCAAGAAACTCGTGTATCTGGACTTTATTTGGGGTTCATCAGAATCACATCATTGATGACCGCAGTATGATTACTTTTGATCATGAGATTGAGTGGGATTGGTTCATTCTGAGCACAGTCACTCGACCCATTACAAAAGAAGAAGCCTGTCACGTTTACATTATAGTACGTTGGGGTCAGAGTGCAGGGTCAGCCATGATATGGCGCCCCTGGAGCAGAGAGGGTTAGGGGCCTTGTGCAAGGGCCCAACAGTGGCAGTTTGGCAGTGCTGGGGCTTGAACCCCCGACCTACTGATCAGTAACCCAGAGGGTGTGTACAGTTATGCTATAAAATAAAATCTAGTAGTCATTAACTTGAAATTTGACGTTTTCTTGGTTTAATTTTTTACATTACAAAAACCTGCAGTTTTAACGGGGGGTGTAAACCTTTTACGCTCATTGTATGTAAAACATTTACTCAGAACTGAGTAAAAAGTCTAAAAGTCAAGAGTATGTCTTCACAATTCGGTTACTTATATTTTTATCCTCATCAATTAACCAGCCAGAATGATTCAACTTTATGAATTAAATCCCGACGTTTATTTGTCCAGCCCTGATTTGTCTTATTCTGCTATCCAATTCGTACCATCTCAAATATTTTATAATTGTTATGCTCACTTCATCGACAGTATTACAAATTATTTATAAAAAGTGAGGTTATAATCAGGACATTTTGGAAAACTTTCTATCTATGTATATAAATCTAAATTTTAGTCACTTTGTCATCCAGCATATATAAAAGTAGCTTCATATCAGGCAAATTATAAGTTTCCACAAAAATGTTCTGATTTTGCCATTTTGACACAAGTGGTTATATTTTTACATGTTATTAATATTTTTGTAGTTGATGGATGAATTGTGTGGTATGGTATGTGTTCTAGGATGGGTAAATGGGATATACTTTAAAAAAACAACAACAATTGAATTAACAACTGCGATAAAACGAATTGTAATTGGCTTTAGTTGATCTTCATAATTAAGTTATAAATGGCCATTTCCAATTAAAATGTGCTTCGATTTCTGACAGATGATTATTTTGCTTCATTAAATATTACAGAAATAAGGTTAAATTTCATAGATCTGTTAAATAGTAATACTATTGCTGCTCATTTAAGTCTTCTCATAGCAGTTGTATTGTAATTGGTGAGATAAATATTAAAAATCCTTATTTTTAAAGCCTTAATTTTTCCCAAATTCTTTTTGATCTATTTGTGTAATGTGTAACGCAGATTTAATCTCAAACAGTGAAGATAAAAGCTGTCTGAAGTGTTTAAATTTGGATGTGTTGAAGGTAAATTTGTGAATGATTTTCTGACCTTGAACTTGTTAAAGTTTGAAACGAGAGCAACTCGCATGCTTATTGTGTGTAAGTATAAAGTGTGTGTGTGTATGTGTGTCTGTGTGGGTTTGAACCCCCAAACCAAACTGCCACCTCCGTTTCTGACACCTTTCAGCTGAATGGAAGAAAACGAGGAGGAGGTGGAGGAGGAAGCGATCCGAGCACTTCACACTCATCCATCAGCGCTCTTCATCCCTCCGTCACCAAGACGACTGGACTCGGCCACACAGCGCTCCAGTACTGCTCTGTTTAAAAAAACGTATATATATACTTACTCTTAATTCCCAGCGGCATATTTTTTATTTTCTACATTTTATTTGATCTGCGTAAATGGAAGAAGAAAAGTAACTTTTTCGGCGTTAAAGTAACTTTTGCCTGCTCGGTCCTCCACCAAAAACTTAACCGTTTTGACGCCTGTGATGTGTAAATTGTTAGACGTTGTTTTTATAGGGAACTTTTGTTTTCAACGCCCTCCTACCCTTATTTTCCCCACCGTTTGTCTTCATCATTGTCTGTGAATGTCTCTGCCTTGATTTATTAAATATACTGTTGTAATAAAGTGTTTCTGGGGTTGCCACTTGTTTATATTCTGTATTTCTTGATGCATTTTTCATGTTGTACATGTTTACTTATTGCACTAAAAAGCAACATTTTGAAAATCTCTTTTTAGGCATGTACTGATGTCATTTCTGTTTAAAAAAAAAAAAAAAAAAATCTTTAAGATGGTAAATTACAATTTGAGTGCTGGATTATTTTTTGTTTGTCCAAATTTGGCTACGCAGATGCCTCTCCTCGATGCAGCGAGCGAGTAGGCTGATTAATCTCAAATCTCTCTACATTCCACTTATAATAATTGTATGGCAGATGGTCAGTACATTCCTAAACTTGATCTGAACCATTTAAGGGGGGGGGAATTAAAAAATTTTTAGATGTCTTACCTCATACCTACATGATTAGTGTCTGGTTTTTTTTTTTTTTTTTTGTAAAATTGTATATTTTTGTACTTTTACCATGTGGCTAATTTTTGACAATGGCCTTTTTGAAATCAGTAGCTACCATCCAAATGTTAAATTTGTAGCTTTTGCTAGAAAATTTACATTTAAACAGGACTCTATGAAGCAAGTAATTAGTTTACTTTTTTTTTTATTATTATTGTGTTTAGTGTGTGATTCTGTTACAGCAGCAGCACTAGAGAAAGCTATACTTTTATTTATTTATTTATTTAGCAATTGTAGCTTCATGTTGAGGTGTACGGTTAATGGTTTACATTTCTGACTTGACGTTTGCAGAGGTTATTTGTATTATGCAGAATTTATGCAGAAAGCTTTAATAAGGGGCTGAACATCAATGTTTTTACAAACATTCACACTGTGTGTTTGAATTGTAGCTGTAAAAAGAGTTTTGTAAGTTAGTGAGGCATTAGAGGTGCATTTCAAGATTCATGTAATCTGTATGGATTTAATTTTACTCAGGTTTTTGTGATTTGGTGAACTTTTGACTGTGAATGTTTATAGATTTTTACTGCAAGCATCAGGTATTTTTAGTAAGGCAAAACATTAAGTGATAAGGTAAAATTGTTAATGGAATTTAACGTGTTCTGTCCCATCAGGGTTTTAAAATCTGGGTTTCTATGTTTATATGCATTGAAAAATTGGAATGTAATTGGACCCAATTTTTCCTGAGTTAAAGCTTTAGATGTGCACTTTATAGGGGTTTTAATAAGACAGTGAGGAATCATGATCATTATTGTATTCTCATTTGGTACAGGTTTTGGTAAAAACTGAACACTATTAGCTCATTTTTGCCGAAGTGTAGAAAGTACATGCTGTTGATGGATTTCTTTCTGTTTAATAGAAATAGTTTTAATTTGGTGTAAAAATGTTTCACACTTGTAACATTAAAGCTCAGAAACAAGGAAAAAGTTGCAGAAGTATCTTAAGTGCAAAACAAAATTTGTTTTATTGTTTTTAGTTGTTTGGTCCGAAATTTTCTTTGTTGTAAATCACGACCCCTAAAGCATAAGAATCAAACAATATATATGTAGTCCAGTAGATTAAACAATTGAAGTGTCAGTGGGTTAATTGTGTGAAAATGTTTGAAATGTTAATGGGGGTGTCACCTAAAATCTTTCATCATATTATAGCTGTGTGACATGAAGTACAATAATGTGCTGTAAAAGCCATTGTTTTCCTAAACAATGTTCTTTTTATTCAAACTAAAAATGTGGCAGAGAAGATGGGATTTTTGGGTGAACTTTCCTTTGTATTCAGGTGTGTTTCCCTTGAAGTGAGGTGAAATTCCCTTGTTACGTCTATTGAATTTGGAGTTAAAGGGTCTGAGTGTATATCATGTGACTCAGGATGAGGATTTTCCCATTCGTTCTCATCTTTTTGGGACTAACAGGTAAGTGGATTTTACAGTATTTCATTTTATTTACTATATACATCAAATTGATGATTTCTACTTTGTTAAACATTCAGACTAATAATAATAATAAAAAAAACCTAAAGTGTAGCAATGTGGTTGCTAAGTTTTGTTTATTTGTTTTTTATTTAAAGAATATTTTGTCTTCAGTTCATGTAGATGTACTTGTAAATGCACTTAGAAAACTATTACAAAACATGGAATTAACAAAACCTTCAGTTGTTTCCACGGACTGTTTTGTTCTGAATAATATTGGTGTTTGTGGTCGATACCCATCTAAATACATTTGCTCGCTGTTTAAAAACAATTGCACTCTACATTTAGCCAAAAATTGCAGGAAGTGCATGACTACATGCATTATGAACACTACCTCTGATGAAATATAAAAGTTACACAATCAATAATGTAATTTTATCTACTTAGAAGCCACTTAAATTTAAAAGCAGTCATGTGGCTTCCAACACTACATGAATAATATATACTTAATGGATGTTGGTTATTACTACAGTAACTTTTAGTATTTTATTAATTATTGATAAAGGGCAGCATTGTTAACTTGCAGCATATAAATTAAGTAGTTGGGATTGTGTAGCACACCATGTTGAATTAATTGTTGTGGTTTAGTGCTATTGCCTGTACATCCCTGTCTGGGGTTATAGAGACCTTAGTGTTTACAAAAATATCCAGATCTCATTAAAACCCGTATGGGGTGGCGGTGTAGTTGTAGTAGATGTTTCTATCTGGCCACCTGAGGGCAGCATTGTTAACTTTAATGATGTCCTTTTACTGCTTGTCAGTTATTTTAAGGACAGCTAGCACTCAGAACGTTTTTAATAAACCGGAATGTTCTTTGGCTATTGTTAACGACTGTAACCAAGATTATAATAGAGGAGAAGAATAAACTATAAATTAGGTATAACATTTAATTTGTAACAACAAAATTGAACAATGCATTCTTCATATAAACGCAGGATGTCTAAATTGCTTATACATTATATGTAGATTACCAATAATGTACTAATGAAGGTGGAAAAATACAAAAGTGTACTATTTCATTTTTTTTATTGACATTTTCTCAACGCTAACTACTCCTTCCTAATTCCCAACACAAACATCCCTGAGGTCAAAAAGATTACAGGAAGTTTTAGTATGTAATGTAAAACTTGTAAATATGGAGTTATGTATTTTGCACACATTTACCTTTTTAATTACATGATGCATCATGCAACGTTATTGCATGGTAATGTCCTTAGATTAAACCTTCTACATTTAGCCAGGCTACGTGCATGCTAATCTTTTGTTTGCTCGTGTCTGATTAGCATAAGCCTATTGTACGGCAATCGGTCACCACTGGGAATGTGAATAAGTCTCCAGTGGTCACGGAGAGGTTCTGATGGTTCTGCCTTGAGACTATAAAACCACATGTAGAGGATACAGCTGGACCAACCATCTGTATTACTGTGTGTGTTGGCTCTACTAACCAATTAGGACTGTCCACTGGCTGCTCACCAATAAAATATGGGTCACAAGGACACGAAGAAAATGAAGCTGGTCCAGAGAGGACTCCAGAGGCGTAAACACAGATACCACAGTAGTATTGAGACAAATTTAAATAACAGGAAAATATTGTCATAATTTTTTATTATAATTTTTATTATTCGTTCCTTTCAGCCAACCACATCCCATTGTGCTTCCTACTTCCTGGTGATCTTTGGGTCTGCCCTTATTCAACGCAGCCCAAATTTTTGTAAGTGTCATTTCTCCAGTGAACACATGACTCTACAGTTAGCAACTTCAATATTCTGCTTTCTATAAACAAGAAGAAAATATAAAGTCATCGGAAGACAATGATCTGTCAAAGTGTCCCCAGTTAGCCAAGCATTGTGTGCCGACATCAGCTAGATTCAGTAATCCTGTCTAGGTTTACGAACACAGGAAGTAGTTACAGGATATATTAAATGGAATGTGTGGAATGGCCTGAAGACCATCACTGGCTCAAACCAGCACAGTTGCAAACCATTGGCTGGGAAGCTGTAAATGAGACAAATAAGTTAAACCAGTTGTTCAAGTTTCACAACAAACCTTGTGCTCACTTGCACTCTGGTGCATTTCCACCCATAAAATGAACTAGGGCTGATTTTAGTTCCTGCGTCATAGTTCCAGTAACCTTATTGGTTCTTGTTCTATATACAGGTTACTTTCCTACAGATCAGGAAGTACTGGGGCTGAGCTTGCTGTACAGGGCATAGTCGATCATTGCTGTTTAAATGCAAGCTTCACGGAACCCGCTAATGTCTAAACTATTTAGCTAACAAGATGTTGAATTTAACAGTTAAGTAATCTCTCTAAGTATGTAAAACAATGTCAAATAACATGTCCACCTCCTCCATGATTGCTGGTCTGCTGTACTGTACTTTCACCACGTGGTAAAAGGTCGTAACCATTTTGTGGTTTGTCATTTCTGTTATTTGTAACCGTTCCTGTAGTATGGGGAAGGGCAAGTCAGGAAATCATTCTAAAATGTTGTAGTTCCTTAAAACATTGTGTACTTCATCTCATCCCTAGTATTACACAACACTTTCCCTCCCCCCTTTCCATTATAATCATTCAAACTCATGCACATCAAACACCGTTGTCCCTGTCTCGTACTTAGAACATGTAGACACAAGTGCTCCAAACGCTTCACCTAATACAATAGTGTTGATGCTGTCAAATAGAGCTAGGGCAAATAGATTAGGTACACTATATTGTCAGAAGTTTGTGCTCACCTGACCATCACAGCCATATGTCCATACTGAACATCCCATTCCATATTTATTCCCCCTTTGCTGTTATTATAAGCTCCACTCTCCACCAATTGATCATAGAAATGAGATGCTTGTTTCTTTGGAAGGGATGTGACACGAAGGAAAATAAGCTGCAGAGGTGTCCGATCCACATAAATAAATACTGTAAGTCCTGGGATGTAGGCACTCCAAAGCCGAGAGGTAATGGATCCTGTTCTGGCACTAATTAAGTATTTCCCACACTACTTTCTGCTTTCACTGCTGACCAGGTAAGAGGTGGACTAAGGAAGCTTCATTATGCAGAGCTGCAGGAGACACTTGGTACTAACGATCTGTACTCGGAAGCTTTTAAGCAGTCCATAAGCTTTATCCTTGGAGGTGTCCGATTGTGTGGACGCCATCCTGCATGGTCAAGTCCCTAAGTTGGAGCTACAAAAAAACATCAATTGACTATTAACCAGTAGCTCTGACTTTACACATTTAAGACCGTTGGGTCACCTCTAATCTTTAATTAGATTAGGGAAAGGCACTACAAATTGCTGACTACTCTATTGCCTTTATTACTAAGCAACCTAGGGTTAAGTGGTCCATCATGAGCAGGTCTGGAATCCTGCAGGGAGCAGTATTTTACTTCCCCTTTGTTCCCCAATTTTTTGTTATTTGCGAATTTCGACCCAATAGCTGGCTTTCCTCAGCTGTCAACCGTGGAGGGTGAAGGCTAGCATATGCTTCCTCTGAGATGCATAAAGCCAGTGCATTTTTTCAAACCACTGATGCTGCATCACAGGGCAGCAGAACACTCTGACGAAAGCACTATCTGTCTTGTTCCGCATACAGTCCCCTCTGAAAGGCAGGGCAAGACCAATTCTTTTGTGTTTGCTATACATTAAAGTCATTAAAGAGAGAGTATGCTCCTCACACTGAGAGAGCAAGGCCAAATGCATTCCCTTGATTCCTGGCCATGGAAGACTGTGGTATTGTCAGGATTCAATGAATGCTCTACTGCTGTTTGCACGGTTCACCACAGACTACAGATCGGAGTCTTGCAGTTTTCAGAAACATTTGGTGAGATGGTGGTAGTGGGATATATCAGGGTCAGACAGGACTAAAAGTACCCTGAATACCAAGCCTCAGTCAGGTGGTCACTGTGCCATGTCAGTGTCACTACTGTGCTGGGAATAAATCACAACTCAAACCATATCTGCCCAGTGGTGGCCCCTTTCCATTGATGGATGGGGTAGGGGTGCCAATACTTTGTGTGCTGTGACTGATGACAGCAGTCAGCAATTATATGCCTATAAAGTGACCTGATGAAATGGCAATGTGGGATATAATGTACAATATTAATAGTAATTTTATTCATATTTAACAAATTTGTTTCAAGTGTGTGTTTGTTTTTTAAAATTTAAAAACTGTTATGACAGGATTTAATTATCATCATGTGATCTGCTTTAAAGAAAGTACGATTCGTTGACAATAACAGGATTTATTAATGAATTTGAACAGGTGTAAATAAACTACAGAGATGTTGTTTTATACAGATGTACATTTCCCGATTACATTTCCATTGTAATCTTGTTCTGCTGAGTCAGTGTTCATCAGGTCTGAAAGCAGTGCAGCTTTAAAGGCTGGAATATAATTAGATCTGGTCTCAATATCACAATGCTCAAATTACAAGATCTTTATTTTCATATCGCCAGCAATACAAAGAGGCTCAGCAGTTTTTGTTTATATTTAATCCTCAGAAGTGGAGAACAAGGTTCTTTATTAATAAGTGATGACAAGAAGGTTGCGTCACTTGTCTAACAACGACCTCGGGAGTCAAAGTAGTTTATTAAATGCTTATTAAAATGAGAACAGGATGGGATTGCTTCTTTCCGGTAAAGGACCTTTTTAGTTTCCTTATGCTGCCTCGGACAAGACGGTCACTGACACTGGAGACTCCTTCCATAAATGTTAAACATCCCGTCAGAGAAAACTTCACCATAAACGATTACACGTTTTAAAAAATCTGTTTATTATCAGTGGAGCGTCCGCTGTACACGTCCCTGTGAATGAGTGGTTACTATAGAAACGATAACATATTAGAATGAGCACGTTAATATAAACCTGCGCTACTGTCAGAGCTGCTGTTATAGAGAATCAGTCAACACCTTCTGACCAATCACAATCCAGAACTGTGATATAACACTCAAATCAGTCTTTATCATGTTACCCATAGCTGTTTAATGTGGCGTAACAGGAGGACAGTTAAATTTATAACATATCTTATTTGAGATTTGTGCTTGAACAGTCATGTCCTGAACCAGAACTTCTTTCTTCTGACTCCACAATAAATGGAACTTTGAGAAAAGAATGAAAACATAAGCATGTTGTTCTTTAATCTGTAAATTGCCGTGGTGTAAGAGAAATAAAATACGTGACGGTGGTTTATTTATTACTTGCGTAATTGAATGAACACGTTGTGTATTTGGAGTTTTCTGATTTTATAATAATAAGATACACAAGATGATAAAACGAGACGTTTTCAAAATACGTTGCTACGCTGGGACTCTTCTCTCTGGGAACGCAAGCTTGCTTATTAACATGTGATGACACGCTTTTTGCATCAGTCATTTGTTTAGTGAGCCTGGTGATGTAAAAAACTCAGAAGAAGAACGAAGGAGACGTTCCAGCAGATTATTTGCAACATGCTTACTAATTTAAAAGACGATTTACATGAGCACATCAGAAGTTCTAACATCGGACGCGTTGGTAGAGAACGTTCACGCATGTCCTCCTTCTGAGCTGTGCCAGGGTAAAGAACTGTTCGACAAATACCTAAATTATTGATCTGGTTTTAAACTGTATGATTTTAACACACTTTAAGATTATTATTCATCATAATGTACAGGATCCCAGTTAAATCTTGGTCGAATTTTATAATGTCTGATAACTTGGGTTCTCCATGTTACGTTAATATGATGATGATGATGATGATCTACTTATAATTCTTCTGTGACTATAATTACTACATTCTGCTCACGTCATTGTCACGTTAACACACTCAAAAGTTAAGTGCAGATGTTACACAACACATCTGATCTCAACTTACCACCAAATAATGTTGACAATGACGAAAGTGTGCTTGTCAACTAGTTTTAGGGACCCCTGGGTTAACAAGAACGGAACCTACATTTGAATATGGAGTTTATGCGGCCTGTATATACGGATGAGGGGGTGTGGTTTAGGACACGCCCACGTTGGACTGATGGCGTAATATTTAATAATTTTTTCTTCTCAAAGCCTGAGATTTCAGGGGTATAATGTGAGTGCAAAGCTGAACTCCGTGTGTGTGGTTCTAGAATGGTTGATATTCAAATGTTAAAAGACGTTAACGGCCCAGCCTTTGCTCTGCTGTAATTCAGGGAGTGTGTGTTTTAGTGTTAACAGTAAAGTGCTCATTCAGTCCTGCATTGTAATCATTTCTAATTATACCTAAACACAAACAGCTGCAGGACTTCTGGCTGCAGTTCTGTTCTTTTCTGTTTTCTGTCCTGAGGCTGAAATAAAAAAATAAATAAAAATTATATATAGGACACGAGCCGTCTTCAATGCCACAGTGCATTATGGGTATTTCTCTCCCTGAATTTTATCACTGTGGCAGAATGACTGCATTATGTAGTGCTCGTAAACACACACGCTTTTTGTCCTTCGCTGATAGAGCTCCGTATTTCCCGTCACAGCCGTTAATCGTTGTTTGGCGTATGTGAGATTGTGAGCAGAAAAATACTGCGCACCCTCGAAGTCTTAATCCGAGTGATAAGGTTATTATGCAGTCTATCGCTACAGCGTTGTCTGTGTTTGGATTAAAAGTTTAAGGTCGTGCTGTTCTGAGTGTCGAACATGGCGATAAGAGAGAGTCCAGTGTCTCAACGCTGAGTTTCATAACCCTGTGGGTTTTGGTCACAATGAGGTCGAATGGAAAAACGTTTCAACGTGAAAACTTTGCGTTCTCGGGTCTGTTTGTCTAACGGATGCGACAAAACCGATAGTATTTATTTATATTTATATTAGAGTTAATAATCATTAACCTGCAGGGTTCTAAAATGTCGATTTATAATGAATCTGGCGTTTACTTCTTCCACTGCTAACAGCAATGTTGTTCATGTCTTGTTTTCCCCTCTCACTGTGTCTTTACACAATCTGTATTAAACACTGCATGCTAGCTCGCTAAATCGCCTCTGACATTAGCTATTTACATTTATGCATTGGAGTTGCCTAGCAACAGTTTACTCATGGCTTATGCGGAGCTCATCCTTGTGTTTTATTTTAGTTCCAATTGAATGCAGCTTGTTCCCACAACTACTATTACGGGTGTGTCTCAAACCACACACTGTTTAAACTGTTCTCGCTGCTGGAGTTCCCTTCACATGGTTAAACACACAGCCCATGTTTATTGTTGTATGGCTCAGATGTATTCATGTGAATGTAGTAATGGTCATGGGATCTTCCGTTAGTGCTTTTGCCCATTCATTTCCTCATTATGCCGAGTTGTATGTCTGTGTTCATCATGTAGAAAGTGTTCCTGAAGTGTGTTGGTGAAAGCAGTTATTATTACTTGTTTAATTATAACAGTGATATCATTTGTTAAACAGCTTTATCCCAAATTTCAATGCGTTTAGCCTAACTGGAGGAAAATGCTTCAAATGGAAGTATATTGTAGTGTTTCATCTATTCTTCTCTCTCATAAAACATGTTCTTGGCCGTTCGATTAAAACACATTCACGTCTTTTGTCAAAACCATTATCGCTCATTTTTAACCTATTATTATCACCAAATGAATGACGAGATTCCTCTATGAACGGTGTAATCATATGCAGTTACCTGATACCAATTGTTGTCATTAGCTTCTAGTTCGCTATGTTATCTTTATATCTCCGTTTAAGATTCAGTCTTTCAGAGTCAATAGACAAGAATACAAAGCACGGGAAATGACGCTGACATAGCGCTCAAATTGGCATCATATCACAAAAAATGCAAAAGAAGTTGTATAGATCAAAAGTTAGTTATTCGTTTTCTTAACTGCCTCGGCAGAGCTGTGTGAGATTAACTTGGATTTAGCGGAGCTGACTTGCAGTTAGTTGCAAGTTATAATGCTAGTTGATGGTATAAGTCTTATAAGCTAATGTACAAGTGCCTTTGCTATGTTGGACTCGTAGCTGCAGTTAGCAGTGGCTATGTTCCAAAGCTTGAAACTGAAGTGTAAGAAACCGATTAAATTATATATTGATGTCAAGTGTTACCGTACTTTATTAAGTGAGAATGATGCTAATTGCTAGTCTTAAGCTTCGTAGCTAACAATTTGAATACCAAACATGACTAGACTAGAAGTTGAGAAGTAGAAATTTTGTTGTTTGGTTTGACACGTCATCAGTAAACAACTTTTATTGTCATGTATTATAAAGGTTTCTTGCTAGCAGTGTTAGCTTAAAATCTATAACTTTTTACATGGTAATAAAAAAAAGTTTTTTGGTCTGTAGATGCTCTGCCGCTGCCGGTCTCCCTCCATTACCAATCGAAAAAGACACATTACAAATGGTGGAGTGAAGCACTGTATCTTCTAGACCTGGGTGGATAAATGGAAATTCCCTCATCATGTCATTAAAATGACATTTCTGTTTGGAAAGAGCCATTATAGTCCCTCTGTCTGTTCGTTTTCACTGTTTTTTCTTCTCCTTTTTCAACTTCAGTTCTCACTGTTTTCACTGTATAATATTTGTAATAAATAATAATAAATATAAAAATCTTTATTTTCAAAACTCTGAGGTGCAAAGTTGAGATGAGTCCATAAAGGATTTCGCAGAGGTGTTTTTGTGATTGTTGCGTCCAAAAATGCTTGATTTTGCTGTGGCTTTTTTCAAAATTTGTGGTTTTCTTGTGGAAAACTACTTACATGAAATAGTCTTTCACAGTCATGTTTGTTGGTAAATGAGACCTTTGGTATGGAATACCATGGTAACGGTATTTCCTAATGGTGGTCAGTGGCCTCTTTCGGCAGGGTAATGGTAATGCACCCTGTCACACTGTAAAAATGGTTCAGGAACGGTTTGAGGAACATGACAGAGTTCACGGTGTTGACTCTGCCTCCAAATTCCCCAGATCTCAATCCGATCCAGCGTCTGTGGGACGCTCTGGATAAACAAGTCTGATCCTTTTGCTTGTATTTTCTCATTTGTAAGTCGCTTTGGATAAAAGCGTCTGCTAAGTGAATAAATGTAAATGTAATCCATGGAGGCCCCACCTCATCTTACAGGACTTAAAGGATCTGTTGTTAACGTCTTGGTGTCAGATACCACAGCACACCTTCAGAGGTCTTGTGGAGTTCATGCCTCGACGCCTCAGAGCTGTTTGGAGGCACAAAGGGGATCTACACGATATTAGGCAGGTGGGTTTAATGTTCTGGCTGATTATAAAGTGGGGGAAATAAGTATTGAATGTGTCAATATTTTTTTTTCAGTAAATATATTTCCCATGATGTTATTCACATGAAATTTTCAGTATTATCAGTATTAACTCAAGAAATCCACACATATAAAGAATTCACAACATTAAAGTCCATAAATAAAGTTGTGTAATAAAGTGGATACTACGGGAAAAAAGTATTGAACTGCTTTTTCTTAGCGTGTTCTCCAAGGCAAGGTAAGGCAAGGAACCAGCTGAAATCCGTAAGTAATTATACCCCCTATCTGTGCAAATTAATATCAGCTGGGTTAGTAAATTGATGGTCTATTAAAAGTGGAAGCAACATCACTCCATCATCAACCGGCCACGCACAGGAGCTCCTCACAAGATTTCTGACCAGGGAGTCAGAAGAGTAGCCCAAGAGCCAAGGACCACTCGGAAAGAGCTCCAGAAACACTTGGAGGCAGCAGGTGCCATCGTCACAGAGAAAACAATAGGCGATGCACTCCACTGCTCACGCTCACCCTGCAAGACTTCATTACTAAAGAAGAGGCATGTCGAAGCTCGTTTAAAGTTAGTCATACTACACCCCATGTTTGGAGAAGAAATAGCACTGCACATCACCCTAAAAACACTACACCAACAGAGAAGTTTGGAGGTGAAGCATCATGGTGTGGAGCTGTTTTTCATCACATGGTACTGGCAGACTTCATATAATTGAAGGAACGATGAAGGAGCCCTTTACCGGGAGATTCTTGAGACGAATCTGCTGCCATCCACCAGGATGATGAAGATGAGACCTGGGTGGAGCTTCCAGCAGGACAACGATCCACAACATACAGCAAAGGAAACTCTCAAATGGTTTCAGAGAAAATAAATCAAGGTGTTAGAATGGCCCAGTCAATCACCTGACTCGAATCCAACTGAACAAGATTTAAAGACATGTTTAGAAGAATGGACCAAAATCACACCTGAATACTGCGGCCCATTAATTTCTTCATACAGGAAGAATCTTGAAGCGTCATTACAAACAAAGGCTTCTCCATTAAGTATTAAATACTTTGCTATTTTGTCAAAACAGTAAGAAACAGTTACAAAAAGTGCTGCAACACTTATAAAAATTGTAATAATAATAAAGGGAGTTAGGGTCTGATATTCTATCAATGTATTAGGGATGACTTGCTGTGTCCCTGCTACCCGAGGTAAGTTTATTTAGCTCATGAACCATCTTTTAAGCGTTAATGCTAATTTAGGACATTTGCATTGCTGCTTTACACACCCGTCTAACCCCTGCTGCTGTACAAACATTTCAGAGTTAAATCATCTCCCGCCTGGCTGCTGAGGCCATGTTTCTCTTCCTCATATTTTTAGGCGCGCACACGCCCGCCCTCCTCGTGAACGCGCAGGTGTGTGTGCACACGCGGGAGAGAGAGAGCGAGAGAGCGCGCGAGCGCGTCTGAGGCTGTTTAACTCCGGAATAGACGCAGGGACGGAACCGTCGCTTTACACACACACACTCCGAAAACAACCCCGGACAAATTAATGCTCAAGGTATGACAGAAAAACCTCATTATTTAACAGTGTGTTTGATTTAGCGCTGATTTGTGTGGAGAAGTTCACTTTTCTGTGATAATCTGAGGTAAAAATGCTCCACGCCGCTGCTGAAGCATCTCCTCCTCCTCCTCCTCCCTCAGCATGCCGGCTGTATCACTGTTAGCCTCTGAGGTAATCCTGTTCCCTGTGTAACCTTCAGTTTTAACAGTTTTAACTTTATAAACACGCCGGAAATGAAACGAGACCTAGTTATAGTGGTGTGTGTGTTCTGGAGCGGTCGTGGTGTGTGTGTAATACCGGGAAGGATGTGACATCTCGGTACATTCTGAGGCTAGCTGCTTAGCTAATGTCGCTAACTGACAGAAATACCGGGTTCGGGGTTTTCTCTCAGCGGCTCGTGTGGATTCAGTGAGACGGGATTTTGATTTGTGTCACCGTAAATTCGCTCAGGAAAGAGGGGAAGCAGGCCGTGTGCGGAACCGGTACCGGAAACCGGCAAGAAGAGAGAGAAAGATAATGTAATGTAATGTAATGTTAGCTAGATGAGGTGAGTGTCAGCGCGTGAACTGGAATCCTCGTGCGAGTTTTAAACGCGGCACCCAGGGCGTAACGTCCATCACACACATACACACACACGCACGCGCGCGCGCACTTCCCTGCATTCTGTGGGTGTAGAGCACTGTGTAGTGCGGAAGTGTGTGTGAGAGTCGGAGAAGTGTAGTGATCAGAACAGTGAATAAACACCTTATACTGCATACTACTGTGTGTAGGTGTAGTGTTGTGCACTTGTACTGGTGGGCTGTAGGGCTGTGCACTTGTACTGGTGGGCTGTAGGAACTGTTACTGTATATACTACAGAGGTATGTCACTCTGATTCAGGTGTGAAGAGTTTAGGCCGTGTACCTGAGGGGGTCTGGGTCCTAAAAGTAGATAAAGAGAACCCGATTAAACAAATGAGATATAAATATTACACTTGGTCATTTATTTATTGAGGAAAATGACATATTACATATCTGTGAGGGGTAAAAGTATGTGCACCTTTGCTGTCAGTATGTGGTGTGACCCCCTTGTGCAGTAATAACTGCAGATAAACGTTTGGGGTAACTGTTGATCAGTCCTGCACATCAGCTTGGAGGAATTTTATCCCGTTCCTCAGTACAGAACAGCTTCAACTCTGGGATGTTGGTGTGTTTCCTCACATGAACTGCTCACTTCAGGTTCTTCCACAACATCTCTATTGGATTAAGGTCAGGACTTTGACTTGGCCGTTCCAAAACATTTACCTTTATTCTTCTTTAAGCGTTCTTTGGTAGAACGACTCGTGTGTTTAGGATCGTGGTCTTGCTGCATGACCCACTTTCTCTTCAGATTCAGTTCATTCAAGTTGTCCTGGTCCAAATGCAGCAAAACGGTCCAAACCCTGACAGTACCACCACCATGTTTCACAGATGAGATAAGGTTCTTATGCTGGAATGCAGTGTTTTAATTTCTCCAAATATAACGCTTCTCATTTAAACCAAAAAGTTCTATTCTGGTCTCCTCCATCCACAAAACATTTTTCTGATAGTCTTCTGGCTCGTCCACGTGAGCTTTAAAAAACTGCAGAAGGGCGGAAATGTTTAGATGTTTAGAAGTTCCCCTGGGTTCCTCTGTGACCTCGTGGACTATTACACGTCTTGCTCTTGGAGTGATCTTTGTTGGTCTCCACTCCTGGGGAGGGGAACAATGGTGTTGAATTTCCCCCGTTTCTACACAATCTGTCTGACTGTGGTGGAGTCCAAACTCTTTACAGATGGTTTTGTGACCTTTTCCAGCCTGATGAGCTTCAACAACTTTTTTTTATTTATTTTTTTTTTATTTTGAGGTCCTCAGAAATCTCCTTTGTTCGTGCCATGATACACTTCCACAAACACGTGTTGTGAAGATCAGACTCTGATAGATCCCTGTTCTTTAAATAAACCTGTCTTTCTGTTGGTCTCTCTCTCTCTCTCCCCATTTGTCTTTTTGTGTGTGTCAGACAGACAGGAGCAGGTGGAGCAGAGTTCAGTTTACAGTTACTGTCCCTAATCTAAGACCCCAGCAGAGTGATGATAGCGTGATGGACTGACCACCATGATGTCACTTCCTGTAGTGCACTGCACACGTGTTTATCACAGTAGTGTTTTATCACTTGTTACAGTATTAACACAGAGAAGTTCAGGTGTAGTGAGCGAGGGGTAATAACGTCCTAAGCTGTGATGTTTGGGAGGAGGCTCAGACGTTCAGAGATGCCTACAACGTCACAGGGCAAAACCCAGGGGCTTCTGGGTAAGTTACTGAGGTCCTGGTACAGGTAGGGCTGGGCGATATGGTGAGAAAAATGATCCTGATAATTTTCATATCAGTCGATATCAATAATTAATCACTATAAATATCAACCAAGGATGCCATATCAAGCAGGTCATCAGACTTCTCATTGAGATGGTCCATGACCATTGTCTTCATGTCTGTCGTGAGCTACGTGCCATCATCAGAGGGTTTCAGAACCTCTGTTATGACGAGGTGCAACCCAGGTTTAAGGTAGGACACACTCGTGTAAAGTTCTGTGAACTTGAGAAGTGGCTTTAAGGCGTTGTTCACTGAGTCCAGCATGTCCATGTCCTGCCACGTGGACACCAAGTGCCCGGGTTTCGTCTTGGCAGTAAGTACCTGAGAGAGAGAGAGAGAGAGAGAGAGAGAGAGAGAGAGAGACTTGTGATGCTCCAGGTAGATAAGTGTAGGTGTAAACATACAGTACACTGTCTCTCTCTTCACCAACTCTAATAGACAGCGCATCCACTTCATTTAAACTCAGGGTTGCTAGATATCATCAGAAAAGTCAACTCCAGTTTGATTTAATCCCCCCAAAACACAATATTATCAGCAGACATTGCAACACTGTACTGTTTAACCCATCTAAACAACTAATAAACAAACAAACTAATCAAATGTAAAGACAGAAAATGTGCTTAGTTATAAATAAATCATTTAATATAAAAATGGATAATAATTTCATAAAATGAGAAATGAAATAATGTTTAATTACTATGGGTTGCATTTAATATCAATTTGACATTAACTTTAGTTCGCTATCTCCTTAGAAGTCTATTATCCATCTTTTTCCTAATATGGATCACTTTTATAGTCTACTTTTAATTAGGACTCTTTATTGTTTAAAATATTTAAAAATAAATATTTTATGCTTGTTTATCAGTTTACCAACAGTATTTGTGTCATTGTTATTATTTAAATCAATAAGCAGTGACTGTGAGCAGAGAGCTTACATTTAACTGTGTATGATAGACCTCCTGATTAAAGCTTTAAAACAAAATAAATAAAGATTGGTATGTGGATCAGTTTCGGTTTCAGAAGAAGTAGTATCGTCTGTAAACATCCTGATCGGAGCGTCAGTAATGATCTCCCATTAAACTAAAGCACTTCACATCTGACGTTACAACAGACGTAAGTTCAGCTCACCGTGGCTTCTCGGGGACCGAGACAAAAACGTGTCTAAGATCAGACACCATTTATATCCTCGGCTAATTAGGCTGAGTTGCACTTTATTCCCACTGATACCTCTTTCTTGTGGCTAGTGCTCTAAAAATAACCTTCTGTATACGACAGCAGAACTTGGAGCGTGAAAACTGAGTGCAGAACATGGTCTACGTGTGCTTTGGAGTGTTAAACGAGTTTTATTTCCCGCTTTGAGAGGAGTTGTAGTGTACACTGAAGCCTGACGGACGCGGGCACGGACAGACAGACGTTTAGAGACGGGTGGTGAAGCCGTTAGAAATGCAAAGGGTTCGGTGTGGAGTGATGATGATGGAACAGCTGTAACTGCTCCCTCGTAGTAGCTCAGGAAGCTGATATTCGATCTGAAACCTCAGTTTGGAGCACAGCCGGTCCAGAATGTTCAACAGCAGTAAAAGGGTTTGAGAATCGATGGTAAGTGAATCTGACGGTGTAGGGATGATGAAACGAGTGTAATTTACACACACACACACACACGGTGTCAGTGGGAAGTGTGTGCATGAGACCACATCCTGTTTATGTAAGGCGTGGCTGCCTGGAAAACAGTGCAGCTACAAACACACACACACACACACACACACACGGTGGTTTTGTTTCCTGTACTTGCCTTGTGTTATCCGAATGACGTTTATTTAGTACGTTCCGATAATTCCACTTTTATAGCCTTTGTCGTGTTGTGGGCGTGGCTAAATGCGAACGCTGGAAATGTTTAGTTTGTTTTGTCCGTGAAAACATTTACACACAACTTTTACTGAAAGGTGATGTAAGGTTCTAGAAAATGAAACTGTTTATAAAGGACCAAGTGTATGACCTCGCTGCTAGGTACACTTCAGTTGTTGGTGACTTTTCTAATCTCTCTGATTACAAGGACACATGAACCTGTGTGTGTGTGTGTGTGTGTGTGTGTGAGAGATACGAGATGCCTCTTAAACCCGATCTTCAGACTGAACGTAAACCTTATTAGCAGATAGCGACAGGATGACGTCCTTGCTAATGACTATTGTACCTTAAAGTTGGACAGCCATGGATGTTTTAGTAGCTTGAGTTGAAATAACATCATGCCAGATAAGGGCAGCTAGCATAAAGTTAGCTAACTAGCTAGCAAGCAAGCACATCTGATAGGCTCGGATAGTTCCTCAACCTCAGCTACATCACTCTGTAAAGAATTTACATGGGTCTGGCACTGTTTACGTGCAGCTGTATTGGCTGTGTATGATTTATTGAGTGATGATCGCTCGACACTCGTACAGTTCAGGAATGTTTGTGTTTTTCCGCTGCGCAGTTCGTACTTGGGTGGGCGGAGCCCTGAACTTTCCAACTTCACTGAACGGAGCTTTGTGAGTGAGCTCTTGAGCGCCACACAGACACGGGATGAGTTTACTCGGCCCTGTGAAACGTTTCTGAAAGTTCTTGACGAGTCCTGACACACTGCATGGTCACGTGAAGATGAGTACACACTACACAACTTTAGAAGCTTGCGCTCAGGACGAAGCGGCGTACGTACTGCACGAGTGATCGCCAACGAGGCTCACGCACCAGACTATATAAAGTATTGTCCCAGTCCACCTCCACTCCTGATCAGAACTTCCTCTAACTTTACATGAGATGGTGGAAATGAAACCGAACCATCAGGAACATCAACGTGATACTGTGCCTCTTATCCAGTTTTAGTAATACTGTACCGTCTTGTGGTGTTAGCACGTGTTGTGCACTTGATGTAGAAACGTGTAGGTCTTGTTTAGTTCTGTGTGGTTAGTGTGGTGTTTATGTAACGTCGTGGTCCTGGAGGAACGTGGTTTCTTGAACGTGACTGACACTACGGTGGTAATTATAGAGAGAGACGTCACGACGTCGTGACTAATGGGGGCTCTCCTGGACGTATGAACGTTTTTAAACACTGCATATGATTCAGGCTGTATTACCGTTGTCATGGTAACCAACAGTGTGTTCTAGCACATTGATGGGAAATAGTAGGTTCTTGTTTGGGCCTGGTGGTTGTTATATGTGCGAGACTTGTCTGTGCTGTCAACCGCCAAAGTTGTAGGTTACTTTGGAGAGTCATTGTACAGGAATGTGTGGCGCCTGTGACCCGAGAGGAATGTGTGTGTGTGTGTGTGTGTGTGTGTGTGTGTGTGTGTGTGTGTGTGTTCTCCCTCTAAAGCAGGTTACTCCTCTCTCGTCATTCCTGTTCTTTTGGTCTCTCCGGGGTTCGCAGCTGAAAGTTGTGCGTGTTCCTGTAACGTAACCAGACCATAAGTTGGAGAACTTCCATAAACGTTTGTTTTTATTGTTCTTTTTGAAGAACACCAATCCAGAGAAATATTTTATTCACGTGCCCATACGTGTTAATACGCCGGGATCAGAGCGCAGAGTCGAGCGCGGTTCAGCCCGCTGGAACAGAGACGGTTATTCAGCTGGTACGACAACCTGAAACCACGTTATGAGCACCTGTTTACCACTGACGCTTGGTGTGGTTGCTACGGTGACGAGAAAGATGTCTCAAATGTCTAACGGCATGCGGGTGATTACTACTACTAGGAGAACAATTGTGATGCCTTTAACCAAAGAAGGACAAAGATCGAGCTTGTCTGTTCTTGTCTCCAGGACTCCCCTGCTCCCCCACCACACACACACACACACACACACACAGAGAGAGAGAGAGAGAGAGAAAACCCACATTACTTGTTTAGTAGAAGATGTGTGGAACAGGAGCCAGTTTGACAGAAAATGAAAGCATGTTCCAGTGTAGTAATTCCACCACTCGGGAAGTTTCCTCTGCGGTGTAAGTTTGTTTAAATAACATGGAGAATCTCCATGGAGGCGGCTGTTGTGTTAGCGTTTAGCAGCAGCTTTAATCTGATCTCATCACGGACAGGAAGTAGGGTGAACGTCAGGTTTAATAGTGCATCGTTTTTAATACGGTTTTAAAGACTCGTTAAGGAACAAGTCAAAATAAATCTTAACTGGTTTCTACAGGGTTTTCCATCTTGGGAATAACACAGTGTGACTGTAATGATTTATAATCACACTGAGAAACACAGATCAGAATGGGTTCTGGTTCCTCTACAGGTTCCTTCCTCGGGTGGAGTTCTCGGGGAGGTCCTCCTCGGGTGGAGTTCTCGGGGAGGTCCTCCTCGGGTGGAGGTCTCGGGGAGGTCCTCCTCGGGTGGAGGTCTCCGGGAGGTCCTTCTCGGGTGGAGGTCTCCGGGAGGTCCCCCTCAGCGGTGGAGGTCTTGGGGAGGTCCTCCTCAGCACCGGTGCCTCTGTGTCACTCGTTAGGGATAAATATAAATTCGTGTAACACTGCCGTGGGGGGGTGTGTGTGTGTGTGTGTGTGTGTGTGTGTGTGTGTGTGTGTTGTTAAAAACACTGTACGGTTTCTCTCTGATGTTAATGTACGATTTATCAGAGAACATCACGGTGTTCACTTTCAACCACACAATGTGTTTGATCTTGATGAGCGCCGTTAGATTTAAACACACACACACACACACACCTCTCTACTATCTGTCTTCACGTTATTTTTACTTCCTCTACTCCTTTTATCCCTTAATCTGCATTTATACTTATTTCCATGTTTGTCTTTGTCTGTCTCTCTCTCTCTCTCTCTCTCTCTCTCTCTGTGTTGGTTTTGGTTAAATCCAGGTGTTTTTTTTTGTTATCATGAAGGTACATTCGTATTGTCTCTCTCTCCCGCTCTCTCTCTCTGTTTTACTCATTTTTATCCATCCTTGTCTCGCACGATGACTGACAGACGTTTGTGTCTTTTAAAATTTTTTATTTATTTATGTATTTATTTTACTTAATATCTGAATCTTTAAGAACATGGTTTCACGTCATCATTACGGGTGATTTAGTGTGCAGCAAGTAAAGGGATCTGAATCCACTGTATATAATAATAACAATAGCACTTTCTCTCTGTCCCGTCCTCTGTGTGTGTGTGTGTGTGTGTGTGTGTGTGTGTGTGTGTGTGTGTGTGTCTCTCTCTCTCACACAGGTGTGTGCGCTGCGGTCATGGCGAGTGTTTCGGAGTTCTACGCAGGGAAGTGTGTGTTGATCACCGGGGCGACGGGCTTCATGGGGAAGGTGTTGGTGGAGAAGCTTCTGCGTTCCTGTCCCGAGGTTAAAGCTCTGTACCTGCTGATTCGCACCAAACAGGGCCAGAGCTCACAGCAGAGGATCCACACCATGCTGCAGAGCAAGGTGTGTGTGTTAGACTGTGTATATATTGGACTGTGTGTGTGTGTGTGTGTGTGTGTGTGTGTGTGTGTTAGACTGTGTATATATTGGACTGTGTGTGTGTGTGTGTTAGACTGTGTATATATTGGACTGTGTCTGTGTGTGTGTGTGTGTGTTAGACTGTGTATATATTGGACTGTGTGCGTGTTAGACTGTGTGTGTGTGTGTGTTAGACTGTGTATATATTGGACTGTGTGTGTGTGTGTGTGTTAGACTGTGTATATATTGGACTGTGTGTGTGTGTTAGACTGTGTATATATTGGACTGTGTGTGTGTGTGTTAGACTGTGTATATATTGGACTGTGTGTGTCTGTGTGTGTGTGTGTTAGACTGTGTATATATTGGACTGTGTGTGTGTTAGACTGTGTATATATTGGACTCTGTGTATATATTGGACTGTGTGTGTGTTAGACTGTGTATATATTGGACTGTGTGTGTGTTAGACTGTGTATATATTGGACTCTGTGTATATATTGGACTGTGTGTGTGTGTTAGACTGTGTATATATTGGACTGTGTGTGTGTGTGTGTGTGTGTGTTAGACTGTGTATATATTGGACTGTGTGTGTGTGTTAGACTGTGTATATATTGGACTGTGTGTGTGTGTTAGACTGTGTATATATTGGACTGTGTGTGTGTG
Organism: Ictalurus furcatus; assembly: GCF_023375685.1. NCBI lineage: Eukaryota > Metazoa > Chordata > Actinopteri > Siluriformes > Ictaluridae > Ictalurus > Ictalurus furcatus. The sequence continues at coordinate 26,627,585 of NC_071273.1, forward strand.
TGTGTGTGTGTGTGTGTTAGACTGTGTATATATTGGACTGTGTGTGTGTTAGACTGTGTATATATTGGACTGTGTGTGTGTGTGTGTGTGTGTGTGTGTGTGTGTGTTAGACTGTGTATATATTGGACTGTGTGTGTGTTAGACTGTGTATATATTGGACTCTGTGTATATATTGGACTGTGTGTGTGTGTTAGACTGTGTATATATTGGACTGTGTGTGTGTTAGACTGTGTATATATTGGACTCTGTGTATATATTGGACTGTTTGTGTGTGTGTGTGTTAGACTGTGTATATATTGGACTGTGTGTGTGTGTTAGACTGTGTATATATTGGACTCTGTGTATATATTGGACTGTGTGTGTTAGACTGTGTATATATTGAACTGTGTGTGTGTGTGTGTGT